>NC_050467.1:10617092-10619582 GCF_013373865.1 Monomorium pharaonis
TTAGATTTTGGTTGGAATAAGAAGGTCTGTGATATTACTTGGCGAATTAGATGATGTTTTATCTGAGGTATAAGATGTGTTTTTTTACAGTATACTATATATCACTTTATGATGATGTATCATTTTGATTGAATTGATGAAGATATTATCTTGGATTATTTGATACATAAACAAATGTGATTTTTTCCAACCATAAAGATATACTAATATATGTCACTCAGGTGAAATTTAATCAAACGTCCTACCCTTGGATTGCTATTTCTTTCCTTAAAGAAAAACCATACTGTGGCGCCTTTTTTTTTACCTTTTTTAAAAAGTAATTTTCATTCGGATATAACGGATATATTTGCAGTGTTTATAGACAACTTAAGTTGAATTTGATTAAAAGGATCATCTTGGATTGATGTAATTTTTTTCTTAAATTTAATTTAATCAATTCTATATGATGGTGATGATTAAATAGATAAGGTGTGACGTAGATTGTTCATCGGTTAAATATTGATAACGTTGTAAGGATAAGAACCATCTGTTGTCACCAAGGTTTGTCACAGGAATATATACGTTACTAGTAAAGTAAAGAATAAAAATTAGTATTATTAAAAACATTTATTTAAAATTTTATTCGAGCTAACAACAGTTGTGAATATTGATTGACAATTACAGCAACATTTCACTGATCCACAATTCTATGTCACACAACATCTCATCTATCTCATCGACGCCAGTGTAAAATCTGAGCTCTTTACTCACTGAGTAATTAATTTTTCATTGGTGTTGATGATTAAATAAATGAAGTGTGACGTAGAGTTGTGCATCGGTTAAATATTGATAACGTTGTAAGGATAAGAACCATCCTTTGTCACCAAGGTACCCAACAATTATGTACGTTACTACTAAAGTAAAGAATACAAATTAGTATATTTAACGTTTTATTCAAACTAATTAATAAGTTGTGAATATTGATTACAATTACAGCAACATTTTTAACTGATCCACAATCTATATCGCACGACATCTCGTCTATCTCATCGACACCAGTGTAAAATCTGAGTTATGTTACCCTCTGTTTAATTAATTTTACACTGTTGATGCTGGTGGTTAAATAGATGAGGTGTGACCGTAGAGTTGTGCATTGGTTTGCAATATTGAGAACGTTGTAAGGATAAGTCTGTTGGTCACCAAGGTACCTGTAATTATACATACATTACTAATAAAGCAAAGAATAAAAATTAGTATTATAAAAAACATTTATTACAGTTTTATTTAAAGCAGATTAAAAGCTGTACATATCGATTGTAAATTACAGCAACATTTAACTGTTGCACCACATTCTTATCTGTCTCATCGACGCCAGTGTAAAATTGAATCAGAGAGTAACATAGCTCACTCAGTTAAATGTTTAATATATATGTATAATATATAAAATAACAATACGAGAATATTTACCAATAAATTTCATATATTACACAATATTGCAATCGAATTTGTATTATAACCTCATCCTGCATGTCCTGCACGTCACTTACAATTAGAACGAGTCACTGGCCTAACCCACGTGACAGCCAATAAGAATACACGCAGGAGCACGCCGGAGAGAGAGAAGGAAATAAATCTTAAGGTCCTCACACATGAACTGACATTACCATATGAGTAAGGTTTCGATCACTCACGTACTTGATTCAGCCGGTTACGGTTACGGTCGCCCAATTCTGCAAACGCGTCGAAACCTTAATGTATGGATATGTCAATTCATGTGGTGGGCCGTTACGTCGTCCGTCGCTTTCAATGTCGCTTTTCTACGTCCCACAGTGGGAGAAAACGAGACGTTAGGCGACAAAAAATCTGTAACTACGTAAATTTTCAATGGGAAATATTGAAACTTGGTATCCTACAAGCTTTTTGGTCGCTAAATCTGAATCCACTGCTAAAAATTAAAAATTTGATATAGCAAATCCACTATGACCAAACAAAAGTGCTACTGAAATGATTTCGGGGTAATTATATCGATCTAAAAATAAAAACTCACACTAGTACGACGACGTAGCATATGACTCTGAACAGCGTTCAGAGACACTACCGTGTCTCCCGATAAACTCTAAATGTTCTTATGTGTAATTCTTATTGTTGATATATTTTAAATTAGCACATTCCCAACATTAATACTAAAAATAATATTAGGCTCTTGTAATTCAATTAAAACCAGAAGAATAATAGAGTCAGCACAATTAAGATATGTGTGTGCAATTAATTTTGTTATTGTTAAATACGTTTAAACGAATTGCAACGCGAACGCAATTTAATACATTAAATGATTAATATAATTCCTTCTCTATAAGAGAGTTAACCTACCTATCGGTAGTGGCGCGCATTCATTTGCAGCGACGCGCGAGGGTGGCCTCATGTAGCGAAGGATCGTCACATAATGTTTTTACAGGATTAAGGACGCGGCTAGCTAGGCTAGGTTATATATGATTACGGGTTCACACTCGT
>NC_050467.1:12266500-12534000 GCF_013373865.1 Monomorium pharaonis
TTATAAAAAAAAGTTAAACAAAATTATGTAAAAATTTTTTAGTAAAATAGGTTTTATATAATAGTATGTAATTATTTAAAACTTACACTCACACGTTTTTTATTCAAATGCAGAAGATAGAGGATAGATATAGACACATAAAAATGATAATAAATTGTGTGAGAGAGAAAGAGAGAAAGAGAGAGAAGGAGAAAGGAGGTGAGAGAGCGTGAGAGAAAAAAAAATAAAAAATAAAATTTAAAATAATTTAAGTAAATAATAATGTTTTATAAAAATGTTTTTATATAATACATGTATTATTATCAAATTATACTGAACGTTTTTTATTCAAAATTGCAGAAGATAAAGGATAGAGGATTAAAGAAACGAGAAAAAAGATAAAGAAAGGAGAGGAAAAAAAAGAAAAAGAGAGGAAAAGATTCAAAAAAGCATTAGTTCTTTTAAATTAATAAACATTAAGACATTTATAAAAAAGCGGGGAGAGGAAAAAACGGAAGAAAGACGACGAGATAGGTATTTAATACTGTTGAAAAAGCTGTTTAAAGCGTGTTTTGTCAAAATTTTGATTTTAATGACTAATTGCGTTTTATTTTTACCATATTAAATGTTTTTATTTAAGGTTAAAGAAAATAAACATTATTAAAAAAAGAAAAAAGAAAATAGAGGAAGCAGAGGAGAGTAAGAAACAGAAAAAAAGAAATATTAAAGAGGTATATACAGAAAAAGAGAAATAAAAAATTTACATAATATTAAGAATGTCACGGGGGGTAGAAAATCAATATATCATTTGGTTGTAATTAAACATTGAATCCAAACTGGTAGAAATATTGCTTTTCTTATAGTGTTTCAAATAAATAACTAGCTGATACGAAAACGTAAAACCATATACACTGCAAAAAAATGTAATGTATCAATGAGATAATGTGTGGAGGATGCCTAACTCAAGCAATACTATATGGTATATAGCACTTAACAAAATCAAAAAACTTTCACCTAGGGATTCTGAAAAGTAGAGTCTGTGCCCTTTAATTTAAAAAAGTACATGGTAATTTAGATGATTTTTCGCCAAAGTTGACTCACTGTGAAGATTGCCTTAAAAATCGGTCAAAACTTTTGTCTTCGTTTTCTTTTGCGCCAGTGTTTATATAGATATTATAAAAAAAAAAGTTAAAAATTGCAAGAAAAGGAATTAAGTGGATAGAGTAGAAGAAGAGAGAAAGAGAGAGGGAGAGAGAGAGAGAAACGCAACGGTAGAGAGAAGAGATAGAGAGGGAGAAGAAGGATGGAATGTTAGATCAGCAAGGAAAGGAAGAGGGAGAAGAGAGAGAAGAGAAGGAATATGGAGAGGGAGTGACGGGAGAGAGACGAGAGAGAGAGAGAGATTCTAGAGAGACTCGAAAAGATGGACGAGAGAAGAGGAGGAGAGAGGACGAGAGAGAACGAGAGAGCACAGAGAGGAAGACCCGAGAGCAGAGTAAGGAGAGAGAGGGAGAGAGAGAGAGAGAGAAGAGAGGAGAGAGAGAATAGAGAGAGAAGAGAGAGACGATGAGAGGCGGAGGAGAGGCAAAGAAAGAGGGAGAGACGGAAAGAGAGGGAGAGAGAGAGAAAGAGAGAGAGAGAGAGAGAGAAAGAGAGAAGAGAGAGAAAATTAAGTAAATTTGAAGATCTTATTAAGAGAGAAAAAGAGAGAGAGAGAGTGCGAGATTTCAGGAAGGTAACATTTGCGTTTTAAATATTTTGAAAAAAGGAATCTTAAACTCTTAATTCTCATTTCTTATTAATTATCATTCTCAATAATTATCAATTTTTATTAATTATTATTATTCTCATTAAATATCATTTGCGTTTTAATTATTTTGACATTTTGTGTATTTTAATAGAAGAAAAGGAATGAGATTAAAGAGAAAGAATTGAGATCAAGAGAGTTTAAAAAAGAAATCCAGAAAGTGAAAGTGTTGAAATTTGATTGAAAATTATCAGGTAACATTACGTATAATATTATAAATTTTAATTTATTTAAAAATTTAAATTTAATGTTGTATTATTAAGGCATAAGATTTAAAAAATTTAATTTTAAAGTTGTTGGATGCTTGTTGTCAGAAGTTGTTGAAATGGTCAGAGAGCGATAGTGAGTTTTATCGAAAGAGATTAGAAAAAGAAAGAGATTAGATGAAAGGAAATTATAATTGAGAGAGATTAAACAAGAAAGCCAGAAAGTGAGTTTTGAAATTTTATTGAAAATTAACAGGTAACGTTACATATAATATATTATAATTTTTAATTTATTTAAAGGGGATTAAGTATGGAGGTAAAGTGTGTAAGAGATGATATTAAGAAACATGCAAATATAATATAATTAATAATTTGTGTTTAGAGAGAGAGAGAGAGAGAGAGAGAGAGAGAGGTGGGGAGGAGGGGGGGAGAATGAGAGAGCGTGAGAGATATAGAAGAGAATTAAATAAAAAAGTAAAGTGTGTAAGAGTAATATTGAACAATATGAAAATAATATAATTAATATAATTAATAATATAATTAATAATTTAGAGAGGGAGAAAGGGAGAATAAGGGAGCGTGAGATAGAGAAGGGCATTAAATATAATAAAGTGTGTGAGAGTAATATTACAGAAGAAGAATAAGTGCAATGTTCAATATAAAATGCTAAGTGGCGCGCGCGACCCTGACGAAAATTTTTATCGCAAAAGTGTGTTTATTTCTGTTTATAAAGAGTTTTGTCGATGTTTACATTGTTTATGAAGAGTTTTATTAATGTTTACGCTGTTTAGAAGCACGTTATAAACACTTAGATAATCTTTTACTGACACAACATTTTACAAACATTTAGAAAACTTTTATAGAAATGTTTAAGGATATGTCATTAAATAGCACTTAAACTCTTTACAAGAAACATTTTGAAAACAGTTATGTAACATTAATTTCAGCGTACATTAAAACAATCTCTCAACATCTATCAAACATTTCTGTTTATAAACAGTTAATAAACATCTTTACAACATAAAGATATTTTTTAAGCATTCAATCAAACACTAGTAAAACATGTTTTAAACAGTTAGTAGCCACGAATAGTTTACAAGACCGTCGCTAGACGAAGGCACGATGCCACTTCACTCGCAAGAAAATTCACACCGTATAGTTTATAAAAGTAGACTCCACAGGGACGATTCACTTTCCGCTATGCGTATCGTGGCATACGGTAGCCACCATATTTACGTAAATTGTGTATGTGCAATATATACAAATATGTAATAAATATATTTTATTTAATATATATAATATTGTAATGTACTTTTTATTTATAAATTTAAGCTGTAAGGATTTTATACCATTTTTATATAAATACTAGAAAAGTAATACTATAAATTTAAACATGGAATTGTTTATGAGATGTTCACAGCTATGTTTGATAAAGGTTCGGGAAATGTTATGTGGTGTTTTCATAATGTTTAAGGAATGTTCTGCACAATATCGTAAAAACATCTTTTAAACATGTCTTAAACATTACAGCACTACACAACACTTTCCGAACGTCTATCAAACATAACTGTAACATTTGATAAACAATTCCATGTTTAAATTTCTATTTCCTAAACAATTCAATAAATGTTTTAAAAGCTTAATTAAAACATTTCCTCGACTTTAAGCAAACATCTTATAAATTTTTAATAAACACTCTATTTTCGCCAGGGGAAGCGCGCGCAATGTTGTGTTCTAGTACATATAAAAACTGTAATTTGCAGATTTAAATATATAAAGGTACGTTAATAGTAATTATATTTTATGTCTGTGTGTGTGTTTATTTATATAATGTATATGTGGGCGCGTAATTAAAATATTTATTTTTACGTAAAATAATGAGGTTATAAGAATTGTAAAGGTTCCTACAAAAGAATATATTAAATTTTTTATATTAAATTTTATAAATAAGCGTAAGAGCCAAACTTCGTTGTTAGAGCATTGGTTCCGATGAAATTAATTTATCATTGTAACTCAATATTGTTAAGACACAAATTTTTATTAATACCATTAAAATAATTTTTAATATCAAGAATGTTAATGTTTTAATGATAAATTAAATTTATCTTGCGCCTATTTAAAAAATTGAAGAGATTTAAAATAAAATAATATATTTAAACGTACATAATTTAATAATAAATAACATTTTTTAACAGCCCTGCTCAAAAAATCCGATAGAATCAGATAAGAAAAAGTTCTATCTAATTGAATCGTGTTTTTGGTTCGTAAATATTAGATCGGTTATCTGAAATATACGATAGGCTTTCTATATTTAGAAGTATCGTATTTTTCATATAGTTACCTATCGTTTTTAATCAATTTCTATCGTCATTTTTTATATAAATTAATCGTGTTCTATCGTGTTTTTGGTTCGTAAATATTAGATCGGTTATCTGAAATATACGATAGACTTTCTATATTTCTGTATCGTATTTTTCATATAGTTACCTATTGGTTTTAATCAATTTCTATCGTCATGTTTTATATAAATTAATCGTATTCTATCGTGTTTTTGATTCGTAAATATTAGATTGGTTATCTGAAATATACGATAGGCTTTCTATATTTCTGTATCGTATTTTTCGTATAGATTACCTATCGTTTTTAATCAATTTCTATCGTCATGTTTTATATAAATTAATCGTATTCTATCGTGTTTTTGGTTCGCAAATATTAGATTGCTTATCTGAAACTTATGATAGACTTTTTATCTTTCTTTATCGTAGTTTTCGTATAGATTACCTATCGTAAATCTAGTTAAAAAATGTAAACGTTTTACTTTTTTTGTACAGAATCGTTTACTCAATTAAAATGAGTAAATTATAAAAGTAATGTGGCAGTCGTCTTGCACATCGTCCTCTCGTAGCAAAAGAAACTGATTATTGCTTGTCTTAATCGTATTGCGGGTGGTCTTTATATAGCGGGTCGGCTGCATTTGACTCACGAGAGAGTAATCGCCTACCAGCCTATCGGCGGCGCCGCGTACTAACTAAAAAGTTGGATAGAAAATGATAGAAATATATAGAAATTTGATAGAAAATTTATAAAATTCTATTGTTCTTTATCGTATCTCAATTAAACGATTAAAACTTTATCTGAATATGGATACTTTCCTATATGATCTTACCTAATTATTTTACTGAATAGAAAAATTACGATTTAAAGTCTATACAAATAAATCTGAAATTGTCCCTATATGTTTCTATCAAATATATGTTATGGAACAATAATCGTTTTCTATCGTTGTCTTTATAATAATTAAGAGATATTTCAAGGAGGAACAATTATCACAGGCACACAAAAAAAGTGATCCGCCGGACCAGACTAGTCAATCCTTATGTATTTTAACTCGCTGATCCGAATTCAAGGTCAGAATTGCAAAGTTAGCTCGCATTTTCTAACCTCAAAAAAATTTTTTTTTAATGTTGGTCTGGCGGACCAGACTGTATAATCAGTCAATCCTTATGTATTTTGACCCGCTGAATCCAAATCCAAGGTCAGAATTACTAAATTTGCTCATTTTTTCTAACCTCAAAAAAACTTTTTTTAAATGTTGGTCCGGCGGACCAAAGTAGTCTATCTTTATGTATTTTGATCCGCTGAATCCAAATCCAAGGTCAGAATTATTAAATTTGCTCATTTTTTCTAACCTCAAGAAAAATTTTTTTTAATGTTGGTCCGGCGGACCAGAGTAGTCTATCCTTATGTATTTTGACCCGCTGAATCGAAATTCAAGGTCAGAATTGCTGAATTGGCTTATTTTTTCTAACCTCAAAAAAACACCTTGTAAAAGCAGCTTGGATCTTAAATGTATAATTTGGAACGTGCAAGCTTGCGTAAGCACATTATCCGGGGAAAATTCAATACTTATAACATGTCTGAGCTTCTGTGAATGAATAGCGTAGAAAATTCACTCCCTTTTCCTATTATATTTAACTCTTTTATTCTGACCTTGGATTTGGATTCAGCGGGTCAAAATACATAAGGATTGACTGATTATATAGTCTGGTCCGCCAACATTAAAAAAAAATTTTTTTTTGAGGTTAGGAAATGCGAGCTAACTTTGCAATTTTGACTTTGGATTCGTATTCAGCGGGTCAAAATACATAAGAATTGACTAGTCTAGTCCGCCGGACCAACCTTTTTTTTGTGTGCTGTTATTTTATAATTCTGCCGGACAGAACATTCTGTTGTTCTTTATGGTATCCGAATTAAACGATTAAAACTTTATCTGAATATGGATACTTTCCTATCCCCTACAGCATGAAATATTGCTGCAACGTTGCAGAAATATTGCAATAGTGCATAATATAACCAATATTGCAGAAATATTGTAGCAATATTACAAATATAATATTCCCTAGCAAATGTTGCACAATATTGCAGCAATATTACAAATGTAATATTTCTTAGCAGATGTTGTGCAATATTGTAGCAATATTACAAATGTAATATTTCCTAACAGATATTGCACAATATTGTGGCAATATTATATTGCAACTGTGCAAAATTTATTTCCGTATAATTCGTATTTCTTAATCTAGAACTAACAATAAGTAATATTTTACATAGTTTTAAGGGAAAAAATAGAGCAGGATATTTTTATTTTAAATTTTTATGTAAGATTAGAGCTAAAAGATACATAGATGTGCAACAAATTCTGTAATCACGACAGCGTTGCGTCCCATACTAGATTGAGTGAAGCAAGTCCAGAAGATGTTCACTCTGACTTATATATATAATACATTAATTAAACATGTGTGAAGCATACATGCATGTGTAATTCTAGCGTATAAATTGATCAGGATGGGCATTTTCTGGACTTGCTTCATTTTAATGCTTACTTAAATCTAGAATGGAACGATATTCGATATCCGTTGGTGTATGTTAATTTAATTAATTACTTTTTTAATTAATAATTTTTTTAATTATTGTGCCGTAACGGTATGACAATAAATTCATTTTCCGTTTTTCGTATAATACACATCTTACATATTATTTGATTAATTTAACCACCTGCAACATTTCCTTCATATTGCGCATTAACGTTTCAGAAATATTACAGCAATCTTACAAGAAATATTGCAGCAATATTGCTGAAATATTACAGAAATCTTACGGGGAATATTGCAGAAATATTGCAGACATATTGCACAATATTGTTTTAGAGCGGACATAGGAATATTGCTGCAATATTGCAGCAATATTTTCTGCAATATTCCAATCTTGCAAAATAATATTTCTGTAACGTTGCAGCAATATTTCATGC
Source organism: Monomorium pharaonis (assembly GCF_013373865.1). NCBI lineage: Eukaryota > Metazoa > Arthropoda > Insecta > Hymenoptera > Formicidae > Monomorium > Monomorium pharaonis. Next base: position 12,273,801 of record NC_050467.1, read on the forward strand.
TGTAGGGGATATTATCTTATCTGGATATCTTATTGATTAAAAAAATTACGACTTAAAGTCTATATAAATTATTCAGATAATTCTATATTCAGATAAAGTTTTAATCGTTTGATTCAGACACGATAAAGAATGATAAAATGTTATGTTCGGCAAAATTGCGAAATAATTTTTCCCTGTTTAAAATATCTTCAATTATATAGACAATGATAGAAAACTATTATAGTATATAACATATTTTTAATAAAAACGTATAGGGACAATTTCAGATTAATTTATATAGACTTTACGTCATAATTTTTATATTCAGTAAGATAGCCATATAAATTGTATAGGAAAATACTCATATTCAGATAAAGATTTAATCGTTTAATTTAGATACGATAAAATACGATAGAACCCATACAGCACAAAGCTCCGATTAAGCTCCCAGGGAGTTCATTTTGCTGAGCTCCCGAGAAGCTTACAAAATTCGACAAAACAAGCTCCCAGGGAGTTCATTTTGCTGAGCTCCCGAGAAGCTTACAAAATTCGACAAAACAAGCTCCCAAGGAGTTCATTTTGCTGAGCTCCCGAGAAGCTTACAAAATTTGACAGAACAAGCTCCCAGGGAGTTCGTTTTCCTGAGTTTCCGAGAAACTTACAAAATTCGACAAAACAAGCTCCCAGGGAGTTTGTTTTGCTGAGTTTCCGAGAACCTTACAAAATTTGACAAAACAAGCTCCCAGGGAGTTTGTTTTGCTGAGTTTTCAAGAAGTTTACAAAATTTGACAAAACAAACTCCCAGAGATTGAACATATCGGGTAAATTAATGTACTGCATGTATAGTCATAAGCCGCGAGTAGTTCGCAAGATCGCCACTAGGCGATGGCACGGCGCTCTTCCTTCTCGTGAGAAAATTTACTCTAAAAGGCTTATAAAAGAAAACCATCACTCACGGCTTACCTAGCAGTTAGTACTTCACTAGCAGCAAAGTGTAATATATATTGTTTTTGTTACACGAAGAGAGTTCGTGGGCCTTCGCAACTCAGAGAGAGCTTCCGAAAATTGAGAAAATATAAAAATAAAATTTTTTCCGGCAGCTCCAATGTCCGCTTTTAAGAACTCCCTGAGAGCTTTATTTAAGCTCGCAGGGAGTTCAGAAATAATGTTTTAAGAACTCCCTGCGAGCTTCAAAATAATTCCCGTGAAGCTTTTATATAAGCTCCCTGATAATTTAATCTAAGCTCTCAGGGAGCTCCCAAAAGCGGACATAAGAGCTTCCGGAAAGCTTATATAGAAATTTCCCGGGAATTACTTTGAAGCTCGCAGGGAACTCTTAAAACATGATTTATAAACTCCCTGCGAGCTCAAGTGAAGCTCTCAAGGAGCTCTCAAAAGCGGACATAGCAGCTGCGTGCGAATCTTTTGGAAGCTTAAATGAAGCTTATGAAAAATTTTGTGAGCTCCTCGGGAGCTCCCCGGGAGCTCCTCGTGCTGTATGGGAACTTTATGTCCGCCGAAATGGTAATATATTTGATAGAAATATATAAGAACAATTTCAGATTAATTCATATAGAGTTTTATAGACCTTGAATCGTAAATTTCATATTTCGTACAATAAGTAGATAAGATCATATAAAAAAATAATCGTATTCAGATAAAGTTTTAATCGTTTATTTCAGATACGATAAGAAACGATAGAACTTTATGTCCGCCAAAATTGGAATACATCTGATAGAAACGTATAAGAACAATTTCAGATTAATTCATATAGAGTCTTATAGACCTTGAATCGTAAATTTCATATTCAAAACGATAAGTAGATAGGATCATATATAAAAGTAGTCGTATTCAGATAAAGTTTTAATCGTTTATTTCAGATACGATAAGAAACGATAGAACTTTATGTCCGCCAAAATTGGAATACATCTGATAGAAACGTATAGGAATAATTTCAGATTAATTCATATAGTCTTATAGACCTTGAATCGTAAATTTCATATTCAGAACGATAAGTAGATACGATCATATATAAAAGTAGTCGTATTCAGATAAAGTTTTAATCGTTTATTTCAGATACGATAAGAAACGATAGAACTTTATGTCCGCCGAAATTGGAATACATCTGATAGAAACGTATAGGAACAATTTCAGATTAATTCATATAGAGTCTTATAGACCTTAAATCGTAAATTTCATATTCAGAACGATAAGTAGATAGGATCATATATAAAAGTAGTCGTATTCAGATAAAGTTTTAATCGTTTATTTCAGATACGATAAGAAACGATAGAACTTTATGTCCGCCGAAATTGGAATACATCTGATAGAAACGTATAGGAACAATTTCAGATTATATCATATAGAGTCTTATAGACCTTGAATCTTAAATTTCATATTCAAAACGATAAGTAGATAGGATCATATATAAAAGTAGTCGTATTTAGATAAAGTTTTAATCGTTTATTTCAGATACGATAAGAAACGATAGAACTTTATGTCCGCCGAAATTGGAATACATCTGATAGAAACGTATAGGAACAATTTCAGATTAATTCATATAGAGTCTTATAGACCTTGAATCGTAATTTTCATATTCAGTACGATAAGTAGATAGGATCATACAGAAAAGTAGTCGTATTTAGATAAAGTTTTAATCGTTTATTTCAGATACGATAAGAAACGATAGAATTTTATAACTTTTCTATCTGGCAGGAAATCTAGTGTCCGATAGAAACGATAGATTCAGATAAAATCATATTAAATTTCTATCAAATTTCTATATGTTTCTATCAGTTTATATCGTACTTTTTGAACAGGGAGATGGAACAGATGGAAGATAATTTATTTGATAACGTAATAGATTTATTGGAAAATTGCAGTACTAGCAGTGATGATAATAATACTGATAGCAGCAGTACTAGTTCATCAGATGATAGCAGCAGTACTAGTTCATCAGATGATAGCGACTATAATCCACTTTTGGAAAACGACATTTATGAAGAAGATTTATTGTTTCCTCTTCTTCATTTTTTAAATAATGGTCGTAGACGACAACGCGTTGAAGATTTTCTTCAAGTAGTACATGCAAAAAGTAATGAAGAATTTAGGGAGGATTTTAGATTAACTCGTCCAATTGTGTATCTATTATTAGGTAATTGTTAATATTATATTAATATCATAATAAATGCTATATTATGATAAACTAATGTAAAATTAATTACATATATTTGTTTTACAGAATCTTTAGAAACAAGTGGATTTATACCATTACATGATTATGGAAAAAAAAAAATCTGCAGAGTTATGTTTATTGATGACTCTTTGGTTCCTCAATAATAAAGAACCACATCGAACATTAGCCAATCTTTTTAACATATCATTATCATCTGTATTTCGCATTATACGTCGAATTATTAATTGGCTAGTTACTTTAGTGCCTGAAGTTGTTACATGGCCCGAAGGAAATAATATAACTAAAGTATCTGGCAAATTTCAAGAAATAGCTGGTATTCGTAACTGTATTGGGGCCATAGATGGCTCACATATCTATATTAATAAGCCTGAAGAAAATGGTAGACAATATTTTAATAGAAAGCAATGTTACTCTATTCTTTTACAAACTGTTACCGATAGTAACATGAAATTTATTAATATATATTGCGGTGATCCAGGATCTTTTCACGATGTTCGTATGTTGAGAAGATCAGAACTATTTCGCGTTGCTGAACTGGAAAGAGAACACATTTTTCCAAATAATACTTTTTTATTAGGAGATAAAGGTTACAATGGGGTAGCAAAGAAATGGATTGTCTCTCCTTTTAAAGACAATGGTAATCTTACGATAGAACAAATAGAGTTTAATAGAAAAGTTTCAGCAACTCGAGTAGTAGTTGAAAGAGCTTTCGGTATTTTAAAAGGTCGATTCCGACAATTACAAAAGCTACCGTTACGTGATACTTATTTTATGACTCGAATTATAATAGCATGTTGTGTGCTTCACAATATATGCTTAAATAACGGTGATAATGGTGAAGATTTCTATATTGAAGAAAACTTAGAACAAAATGAATTAGAAAACTATGACGAGCAAAGAGACGAAAATGCACACGCAGGAAACCTGGACCGTCGAACATTATTATTTCAGGAAATGTATCCTTGTAATAATTAATCATGTAATAATCTAAATTATGACGTTTATGTAAAACAAATAGACTTATACTCATAATTGATGTACAGATATCTGTATATATCTGTATATCTGTATATATTATTTAAATAAAAGTTTTAATAATTAAATATAATATTTTAGAATAAAAGAACAGGAAGAAAGAAATAAAATAATTATCAATACTTATATTAATTGTTTTTATTTTATTTACATTTTACTTATTTAATAAACATAATGTAATATTATTTTAAATTTTAAAAATAAGCATGTAATATCACATAACTTCAGTCTAGTTCTTTAGTCTAAACACAATCTAGTTTAATTGATAAAATATATTTTTTTACTTTTAAAAATAAATGACTTAGAAAATGTTAATATAGAAAAATTAAATTACTGAACACATTTTATATCACTTTATATATAATGTTCTCTTTTTAACTAAATTTAAAAAAGTTATAATATAAACAGAAATATTTTAAACTTTAAACTTTTATTAAATAAAAATCTTAAACTTTAAAAATAAAAAATAAATCAAAAATAACATTTGTTATTAAATATTCTGATTAAAAATACTTCGGAGTTGAATCATATTTCTTAATAAATCACATTTTTCTTTTTCAATCGAAATTTTTTCTCGATGTTGCTCTATCATTTTATTGAATTTTATTTCTTGTAACATTACTTTCTTCTTTTTTAAATTTTGTTTTTCCCTTTTCAATTCTAGTTCTTCTATTTTTCTTTTATGTTTATTTCCATCATGACTTCTTCTATCTTCATATTTTTGTTGTATGATTTTTAAATGTTCTAACCACTGTTTCTCCAATTCTAATTTTGTACGAGCAATTTTAGAGCCTGTTCCATGTACACTACGTTTTCTTCTTTGGTTTACTTTTATATTATTCTGTCCACTATTTGATTTTTTTTCTACATTAACATTCTCTGAGCCTGTTTCATGTACGGTATGTTTTTTTACTTGGTTTATTTTTATATTATTCTATCCACTATTTATTGTTTCTTCAATATTAATATTCTCTGAGTCTATTTCAGGTATGTCATGCTTTCTCATTTGATTTATTTTTATATTGTTCTGAATATCATTAATTTTTTTTTCTATATCAACATTTTCTAACAATATTATATTTTGTTCTTGTGATTGATTCAATGAAGTTCGCTTTAATAATGGTGAATTAAAAGAATTTTCTTTAATAGCATCACCACTTTTATCACCTATAATTTCTTTAATTCGTTCTTCAAATTCATCAAGAGCCTTTGGAGCATTTCCACTAGTACGATTATGATCCCTTTTTTTATTATATGACTTCTTTAACGCGCTAAATTTCCATCTTATTTGATCACCAGTTAACTGTAAATTAGAAAAGTAAGTAAATGTGATGTATAATACTGTTAATATAAATATATAAAATGTATATAAAATAAACAAAAAATATAAATATTTCATACTTTAGGTTCCATGTTGCAAGAATTTTTTCAATTTTTAGGTTATGTCGTAAGTAACCATGCTTAACCACGCTTGACCACGCTCAACTCATTGTTTAAGCAGAGTCACTCGAAGTCGACTTGCGTTATCGATAAAAAGCGACACAAATGTAATGGAAAGCAGAAATGACACTAGGAGTCGACTCGTGTCAAATTGTGTCACTAAATGGAAAGCACCCAATAGAGGCTTCACGGAGCCTCGATAGATGACTGACGGACGTTTCGTGGATCATTAGTAGAAGCTTCATGGAGCCTCGATAGATGATTGACAAAATAAAAATTTAAAATAAAAATTTTATTTCTTTTAAATTATTTTTATCAACAGTACATACTAAATTTAGAACAAATTTTTATTAATTAATTAAATTTAAATTATATTATTTTATTTTATTCTTACTTGCCTCTGGTTTCGAACCCGGGACTTTAGGATTACAAACCTTGTATTCTATCTGCTATGCCAATTTGACTCATCGATATGGGTACTTGTTATGAGTGAGTCCCAGATGCGCACAGTAATAAACGGACACAGCAAGTTGAGTGAAACCCACACAACACACGGACGTCCTTCGGATGTCCGTGAGATATCCGAAGTACGTTATCCGGACGTCCCGTTAAATCACAGCAATAGGACGTCCGAAAGACGTCCAAAATACGTGATTCTTGCAAAATCAAATCCGCCACAACTGGAGATAACGGAAATCCCATGGGGACTCCGTTAATATAGTATATTTATTATTAAACAAAAAGTATGAGGAATTGAGAGCGAATTTCACTGTCCCAAAGAAGTTCATAAAACATTTTTCAACGTAAATACTAACGGTTTATGGCCATTATTATTTTTTATATTATTAATTAATATTTATTTATATTAAAATATAATAAGATATACATTAATACTAATTCTAGTATTTTGATCAAATTATATTAACTAAAAAATTATTTTAAAATAATTTTATAAAATTATTATTAACAATAATTTTTATTTACTTATAATTTAATAATTTATTTTAACGGACACAGTAATAAACGGACACAGCGCGAAACGGACACAGTAACAAACGGACACAGTGCGAAACGGACACAGTAACAAACGGACACAGACCAAATGCGCACAGAGCGAAACGGACACAGTGTGAAACGGACACAGACCAAATGCGCACAGAGCGAAACGGACACAGACCAAATGCGTACACTGCACATGCGCACGGACCAAATGCATACACGGAAAGTCGCAAACCCATGTGATGCAGTGAATGCTTTGCACACACACACACACACACACACACACACACACACACACACACACACGCGCGCGCGCGCGCGCGCGCGCGGGGGGGGAGTGCAAGGGGGGCCTTCGGCCCCCCTTCCGCACCCACCCCGTCCAAGTCGCTAACCTATGTGGACTTTACTCTGCTTGCAATGTACATGGATTGCATTTGGTCCGTGCGCACGTGCAGTGTGCGCATTTGGTCCGTGTGCATTTGGTCCGTGCGCATTTGGTCTGTGTCCGTTTCGCACTGTGTCCGTTTCGCTCTGTGCGCATTTGGTCTGTGTCCGTTTGTTACTGTGTCCGTTTCGCACTGTGTCCGTTTCGCTCTGTGCGCATTTGGTCTGTGTCCGTTTGTTACTGTGCGCATCTGGGACGCTCCCGGAGAAATCGAGACTATGAACGTTTCTTCCATTGAAGAAGAAAGCGAACATGAAGGGGAGGAAGAGAGAGAAAGTGCAATAGAAGAGGAGGAAGGAACGCAAGAGAGAGAGGAGGAGGAGGAAGAGGAGACGCCACTGTAACGCCTTCAGGTAATATAACAATATAATATATTATTTTAAAATATTACATATTATTTTCAAATATATTTTAAATATAATTTTAATTATAATATTGTAACCGTGAATTTTTAATTATGATGGGCTACGGATAGCCGCGGGCAATTCAGGGTTCGGGCGGCGGGCTGGTTGAATGAATAACGGAGGCAAGCGGTATATATTTACAACTATGATTTATTCTAATATATGCCTATCTAATATATACAGGTTCCCTACTCTAATAACTTACAACTAAGATCTTGCTATGCGAGTCGCGGCGATTGGTTATGGCGACGTGTGTCGCGTAGCGCATATGCGCGTTGGGTATTCGGTGCCGGATTGGCTGCGGCGGGCGTACGGCCCGTGTATCGGTCGGTGCGTCGATCGGCGGTAGCGGCCGGTCTTACAGACTACAATGCTCGTGGTGTAATCGCGGCGGTGTAATGTGTGGCGGCGTTCGTGTCGGTCGCGGCGGTAGTCGGATTGGCTGCGGTGTTACGGTCGCGGCTGCGCGGTAGGGTGCAGCGTTCGCATTCGCCGAGTCGGTCGGTGCGGCGTTATGACTGGTCGCGGCGGTGCGCGACTGCGCGGTGCGGCGCGGAGCTCGGCTCGACAGCCACGGTGATCAGCTGTTCGACGATCAGCTGTTATTATCGTTGAGGATCATCCCGCGTGGATGGTCCTCCGCGTCGGCGGTTTCCCCTCAGTACGGGGTCCTCGTGTGCGGTCGGGATCGGTAGCTCAATACGCGTACCGGGATCCGGGTGTCGAGCGGGGCTGTGTTTTGCCACTCACAGCGTGGCGCGAGGAAGCGCTCAGTGCGCGCTAGTTAGGAAGCCGGTTTGAGGTTAAGTTTGGCACTCAGTGCGTGCTTGGATACTCAGCTCAATTCGCTGAGAGGATCGGTCGGCTCAGTACGCTAGACCGGGGAGATCTGCTCTCTTATCACCAGCGGAGGGCTTTTATAGCCCCCGTTTGGTGACAAGAGGAGCGGAGATGTGCGGGGAGACCGAGATAAGCGGAGGGGACTACACGAGGTAGGAGGGTAACGGCCTCGTATCTATATGCCTTAACGTGGCGGAGGAACGGCTCGTTACACCATTAATACAATTTTAATTTTTTTTTAGAAATTACTTACACTCAACTACGGGAATTTTTGGGGGGGCATAAGAATAGGGCATAAAAATTGGAACCCTAGGTTACTATTTTGTTCTGGGATCTCTACTCCGGTTAATATTTTTACGGTTTTCTCTACCTCTCAATTTTAGGAATGATAGTAATAACAATACAAAAAAAAATACAGATCTTACAATAAAACGCGCTGTATGTACAGATCTTAAAATAAAAACAAAATAAATTTTAAAATTATTATTACCATATTCATTTACCCATGTAAATGCTGTGCATTTATTTGAAATTATTTTATTAGTTTTTCTTTGAATAAAAAACTTTTAAATTATTAATCAATTAAATTTAACTTGAGGAAATTTTATAAATTTTATTACGCGGATTTATTACTTAAATAAAAAATTTTAATTAAATCTCGACGAAGTGTTGACTAATTTGCCGTTTTTAAAATTTTTGTCATATATCTTCTTGTTCGTCACTGAAAAATTATATATAATAAACTTAATCTTTTTTGTATTAAAATAAATAGAATAGTGTGTAATTTTTTACTTAATTCTTACACGAGCACAGAGTAATATGTTAAAAAATAATCGATTTAATTAATCACACGTCAGAATTATCTCATCGTTTACGTTAACTGTCTAAATCAAGTGAATAAACTAGATTAGTTACTTTAACGCATTTCGTCTAACGTTGGGGTTCCAGTGAAAAATAAAATAAAATAAGACAAGGATAAAACAGGTACGCTACCTTACTTACAGGTGCGTTACCTTGCTATGATATTTCCTTGGCGTAGCAGTAAAAAGTTTTGAAATTAGAAAAAATAAATTAATATAAAAAAATTTACAATATTCTATTATTCAGTCCAAACTAGCGGTGGTGTTGTGCGAACCTTCGACGAAGACGAGGCCACCCTAAGTAGTAATAAAGCAGAGGAAGGGGTGAATGAAAATTCCGGCGTTATCCTCGTGCAGCCGTCGCAACAACAACTACATCATCGACAAGAGCAGCAACATCGCCAACCAGAATTTAAGTATATAAAGCTAAGAGTGGAAAATTTTCGGCGGTTTAGGAATTTTAGGACGCTTGGGAGGGAAGCGTCTTTTAAAATACGACCGATTCCTGACGGTGCAAACTCGTTGCGATGGTTAGACAACGCGTACCGCGAGGTACACGCGTACGTTATACGCTCGAGTGCTCCGACCGATTACGTCGGTTTAACATTTTATTCGGCGGAGCTAACTCATGGACCGGCCGGCTTCTCATTCCGACCGGCGTGAGACTTAACTCCCGAGGACATATGGCGCCTCGTGAGTTCGGTAACGCAAAGTGCCGGCGGAATGGACGTGGCGCAAAATTTTTCGGTGAGCGTCTTTAGTGTCGCGGTCCCGGTAGGTCGGGGACGCTCATCGAATAAATTGACGCGCGAAGACGTCGCGAAGCGATCAATTCTCCAAATGAATAACGACGATAATCTGTGTCTCCCTCGCGCTTTGGTGCTATCTCGGATACATTGCCAGCGGGGAAATGTGCGCGAGGGAGAATTACATAGACTGTGGAATTCCGTAAGATGTAGGACATCGGCGTTACAGCGAGAATTAGCGATGGAATTAACACGTAACGCCGGTGTCGTAGTCCCTGAAGAGGGTTGCGGAATTCCTGAGATTGATCGCTTCCAACGGTTTTTCGCTACTGAAAATATTGCGATCGTGATATATAATTTCAGTACTTTCGGACGTGGCGAGAAACCGTTGTACGACGATACCACGATACTCGGCGAATTAAGACGCGAACCCACGTTTCGCCTTAACATTATGTACTACGAGGGTTCGCGTCACTATAACCCGATATTGTGCTTGAAAGCTGCCGGTTCGCGCGGAGGGTATTGCGTTGCGTGTAACGTAGGCTATCGTCCGGATAAAAGGCACCGTTGCGCGAAAAAATGTCCACGGTGCTACGCAGCGACGCATTGCGAAAATCTCGATGTGGCGCTCGTCAGATGTGGAAAATGTAAACGCAGTTTTTTCGGAGAAAGCTGCTACAATCGTCATCGCAAAAGCAACTCGTATGACGGTAAATCGTGCGCCTCCGTCTGTGATTCCGTTAAGATTTGCGACAGATGCGGACGGTTTGTAAAATCGGGATCTGAGCACAAATGCGACGAGACATATTGTAAGACGTGTTGTTCGCTACAGTCGACAAACCATCGTTGTTACATGCCTTTTCGCCGCAAATCCGTAATTGAAAATACTGGCGAGGGGACGAGTACGGATGAACGACTGGAAGATACATGTAATAAGAATAATGTCGAACGCGCGAACAATCGGGACAAAGGTTGCGTCGCGTTTGTGTTTTATGATTTCGAAACGCGACAAGACGAGGTGTTTGAAGCTAGTGAAAACACTTACCTTCATGTACCGACTCTCTGCATCGCTCACCAAGTCTGCGAAGCATGCTCCGCGATAAAGGAAGACGCGGCGCGATGTCGATGATGCGGGATACGTAAATTTGTGTTTCGGGATGATCCTATGAAACAATTTGTCGATTTCGTAACACGCCCGACAAAATGTTTCAAAAGGATCATCTGTATCGCGCATAACGCGAAAGCATTCGACGCGCAGTTTATATTAAAGCACATAATAGAAAGAACTGAAATGACTGAAAAACCCGAGTTGATTTTGAACGGGACAAAAATAATCGCGATAACACTTGGACATGTTAAATTTATAGACAGTGTAAATTACATGCTCATGCGTTTATCCGATTTACCCAAGGCTTTCGGGTTGAGGAATACGTCGGATAAAGGCATATTTCCACACCTTTTCAATAGAGTCGAAAACCAGACATATGTCGGTCCGTTACCCGACATTCGATATTTTTGTCCCGACCAAATAAAACCGGAAGAACGCGAACAATTTTTAGCTTGGCACTCAAAGATGATTAACGAAAGTTACATCTTTGATTTCCAACGCGAAATTGTTCGCTACTGCCGTAACGACGTAATCATTCTCCGCCGCGCCTGCATGGAATTCCGTAAAATCTTTTTAGAACGTGGCGACGTGTGTCCCTTCGAGGAATGCACGACTATCGCATCCACGTGTATGAAAGTTTTCCGGAAAAACTTTTTACGCGAAGGTGAAATAGGCGTGATTCCGACAAAGGGATACAGGAACGCAGACAAGTCATCGCAGAAAGCTCTGAGATGGCTCGTGTGGATGGAACGCGAATTAGGACAACAGATTATTCACGCGGGGCGAGGACGGGAACAACAAATTGCAGGCGCGAAAGTTGACGGATATTACGAAACAGTGACTGATAACGAGACGCGACGTTACGTATTACAGTTTCACGGTTGTTTTTGACACGGATGTCCAACTTGCTTTCGCGTTAATCGCGATTGTCCGCTTTTATCCACGAATCCCGAAGACACCATCGACACGCGTTACGAACGTACTCTCGCGAGGACGTGGCGTCTTCAAAGGTTAAGGTACCGCGTAATCGAAAAGTGGGAGTGCGACTTTGATCGAGAGGTGTGAGAAAATTCGGAAATTAACACATTTTTAGAAAATCACGCTATATTGAAACACGCACCTCTCAATCCACGTGACGCGTTTTACGGCGGACGTACGGAGAACATCGCGACCCTTTACGAAGTTAAGGGTACAGAGAAAATGCGTTACGTTGACGTATGTTCTTTGTACCCTTTCATATTAAAAACATATTAAAAACCGGTGCTTTTCCGATTGGTCATCCCAATATTTATATCGGAGAAGAATGTGACAGATTAATCGGGACAGCACCGAATTTTAATTTCGACAATGTAGAGGGTCTTGTCCGCTGTAAAATACTCCCACCGCGCAATCTTTATCATCCGGTGCTCCCGTTCCGCGTTAACGGTAAATTGTTATTCGGTTTATGCCGTAGCTGCTGCGAAACCTTTTCAAAAACGCACTGCACTCACGATTCTCCCTCCGAACGTGAATTCGCGGGTACATGGGTATCCTGCGAATTGCGCAAGGCTGTCGAGAAGGGTTATTTCGTGACGGAGGTGAGCGAGATTTGGCAATACAAAGTCACGAAATACGATCCCGGTAACCGGCAGGGTGGCTTGTTTGCCGAATATATAAATTGTTTTTTACAATTAAAGCAAGAAGCGAGCGGGTGGCCAAGCGAATGCCAGGACGACGACGTGGCTAAGGAACGATACCTGAGAGAGTATAAAAAAACCGAGGGTATCGTTCTCGAAAAAAATAACATCGCTCGAAATCCTGGTCTTCGTTCGGTTGCTAAGCTTTGCTTAAGGGGTTATACCAACCTAGATGGTCGAAAAACAGGCCTAACTTTGATATTTTATTTCTCTTAAACGGAGTGGGAATTAAATAAAATTTTGTGTGATTATTGACTTATGCTTCGACAATATAAAAAAATTTTTTTATTAAACAATGGTGACGGAAAGCAGAAATATGGCCGCCGACACACATTGAGGTTTAGAAAAACGCATTTTGCGGTGACCACTGTCCCGTCTAAACGATCCATCTGAAACAAAAAAACAAAATGGTGTTTTTAAGCTAACAGTAGTGGTTTGTCGGTGACGATCGCCGATTGTCGATTTTATTGTTTGTTACAAAATGGCGATGAGTTGAAGTTAAAATTAAAAAAAAAAACGAAAAATTTTCGTCCTTTTCATTTTTTTAATTTTTAATGAAGATCGATAAAAAAAAAGTAGATCGTCACCGACAAAAGAATGTTTCTGAGAGTATTATGTAAAAATTTGAAAACGATCCATCGATTAGTTTTTGAGATCTGGTGGTCACCGACTTTGAAAACCATGTTTCGAGAAAAACGCGTTTAAAGTTTCAAGTTTAGTTCTACTATTGTTAACTGCCGAATTTTGCACTTTACCTCTAGTCGGCAATTCCGGGGCCATATGAGATTCCTTCCACATCAAAAGCAGCAGCGTTCTGTGAAGACTTCTGTTGACGGCGAGCAATCCTGCCTTTGCGCGTCGCCTTCTGCGCTCGTACTTCGGCCACATCGATGCGCGCTCGGTCTTGATTTTCGCAATATGCAGCACAATTCTTTTATTATCATTAATATATGTGCGGCAGCACCTTCATTAAATGTGTATGCAGCAATATTGGCACCAATTTGCACAACGTGTGCACCGCTGTGCTGTACTTTTGGCGCTATGCGCCAAATCAGATTGTTCAAACTTTCATTAACGTTTTGCGTAAATCCACCGACGCATTTCTTCAGTAAATTATCACTAGAAAGTTGTTTTCAAATATTGGACGAATGGCTTTAATCACATTATCGTCCAGCGGCGATTTATGTTGATATTGCTCCAATTCGAGCACTCAAACGCTCGATCCCGTTTTACTCAACTCTCTGTAATTCCGTCATTTTTTCAGATATCAACATAAAACTTTCAGGATATATTCTTGAAACTTGAAGCTTCAAGAAAATGTAATAAAAAAAATCAAATTTTTTTCCCGCTAGATTGGTGTAACCCCTTAAATTCTTTCTGGGGGAAATTCGGCCAACGAGCCAATCTGCCTAAAACCGAGATTGTAAAATCATTCCAGCATTTCGTGACTTTGCTCACGAGTCCTGAGCACGAAATAACCGGTATATTACCCGTCAACGACGAGGTAATGTACGTTTCGTGGCTACGCGAGGAAGCGGTCGTAGCCTCGCCGATAATTAACGTCGTTATCGCTGCCTATACGACGGCACAGGCGAGGTTAATATTGTATAGCTATTTAGAAAAATTAGGAACAAGAGTCTTATACTGTGACACAGACTCGTGCATTTATCTAAGCTCTGGTGCTCCGAACGAATACGAACCACATACGGGTAACTTTTTAGGCGACATGACGGACGAACTCGATTGCTATGGCAGCGGTAGCTATATCGAGTCGTTCGTATCGGGAGGGCCGAAATTTTACGCTTATGTGGTTCGTACGCCGGAAGGAAACACCCACGAGGTCTGCAAAGTGAAGGGGATAACATTGAATTACGTTAATTCAAAGCTCCTGAACTTTCACAGTATAAGACATCTAATATCTGGGGTAGAAGAAGAGGAAGAAGAACCGGGAAGGGATAGTGTGATAAAACTGCGTTTTACTGCAATTCGGCGTACAGCGTTTCATGACATCGTGACACGTAGCGAAAAAAAAACCTGTGCGCCGGTATTGCTAAAACGCAAATTTATCGATAATCGCTATTCGTTCCTGTATGGATTTTGTTAACTGTAAATATAATTTCTTTCTTCTTCTTCTTCTCTTCTTCTATTTTCTGTTTTAGTTTTTAAAATGTATGATATCCGAGAATTTTCCGCTCATTAGTGTATAAGAAATCTTGTAAATTTTGTAAAAAATGTACAGTGTAAATAAATATATTTTGTAAAATTGTGTAAAAAATGTAATTAGTGTAAATAAAAATATTTTGTAAACTTTTGTAAAAATTATATAAAATTATGTAAAACTGTAAAAATATTGTAAATAAGTTTTTTGTAAAAAGTGTACAGTGTAAAATTTAAAATATTTTTGTATTATAATAATTTGATATTTATACATAAAAATGTTAATTAAATTATAAAATAAAAAAAATTAAAATTAAAAATTTTTAATTTTTATTTAAGTAAGTTTTTAAAATAAAAGTTTTACTCATAAATAAATAAATAAAAAAAATTTGTCCCTACCTTTATCCTTTTTAGCTTCATCGCCAATCGGTTAGTTAGCAGCGATGTCGCGCACACATAAAAGCGAACACAGCGACACGAATAAGCTTATGTACGTACGCGCTGCACCGCGGCCCGAATCAGCTAATTTCGTCGGCCGCGGTGCCTTTGTTTCAGCTAGCATACGCGGGGGTACGCTGACACGAGCGTGTCGCCGCCGCCGCCGCCGCCGCCGCCCCCCCCCCTGCGCTGATGAAATTATCTCTAACTTTAAAAAAATTTAATTTAATTTACTTGTTTCAAAAAAAGCGAAAATTATTATTCCTACATTTCATTTTTCTTTTTAAAGTCACGTAAGAAAATCAAACCGCTCATTACGCGAAATGGACGTGCGCTGGAAACATCCTTGGACGTCGATCGTTTGCGGTCCCACTGGTTGTGGGAAAACGATTTTTATGAAAACTTTTCTCCGGTATTTGTCGCACATGTCCGACGTACGTTTCGAATGAGTTTTGTTTTATTACGCGGAGTGGCAAGAGGCTTATCGTCAATTACAATACGATGCGAGTGTAAAAGAAAAGAACACGCTAAACAACGTTGCAGCGAGGAAGAAAAATATAATTGAATTTCGCGAAGGATTACCACGCCCGGGGGATTACTCGAACAATCCGCTTATCCCGAAACTGATCATAATCGACGATCTTATGAAAGAATCGTCGTCGAGTGACGTGATCGTAGATCTTTTTACCAAAGGCAGTCATCACAAAAATCTCAGCGTCATTCTCATCTCGCAAAATCTCTTCCATCAGGGACGCGGATAACGCGACATATCTCTCAACGCTAATTACCTCGTGGTTTTCAAAAACCCTCGCGATCGCACACAAATTCGACATTTAGCGCGACAGGTTTATCCCGACGACCCGAAATTTGTTGAAGAGGCATACTACGACGCCACGTCAAAACCGCATGGATATTTGTTGTTCGACTTGAAACAATCGACTCCTGACAGTTATCGATTCCGGACGTGTATCTTTCCCAACGATACGCGACAATACGTATACGTATCGCGTAGAACGTTTTCCAACGGAAGCGTATAAAAACCGCGTAACGGTGCTGGCGCGAGTCAGTCGTGTAACTCACACGCACGCACGCGATGAAGGAGAAGCGTAACGTTTGTACAGATAGTGCAGCAAAAATTGCCAGACGTTCGATCGGAAAGAGAAACGTCTGTCTTCTCGAGGCCGTGTGTCATCTGAACAAAAACCAACGGGCAGCTTTTCTTCGAACCGCGGACGAAAAATTTATTCGCTGTATCCACAAATGCGTTTTTAATACTCTCAACGGTAACGTCCCACTCGAACGACGCGAAAAAGAACGACTGTCGAAATATAAAACGACCCTACGACGTATCGCAAAAAAACACGGTAACTGGAAGTCTAAAAGAAAGCTATTGTTACAACGAGGAGGATTTTTACCCTATATTATCGTCCCCATATTATCAGCTTTATTATCTCATTTTATCGGAAGGTAAAATCACAGAGCGATGGAAAGAGCCAAAAAAATGGTCTTGATTTCTACAGAAAATCTCGAGAGAATGCAGCGACAACAGCAACAGCAACTGTCAGTGGAACCAATGGAGAATTCGCTGTCGCAAAGTTCAGGAAACATCACCGGAGATAATAATTCTGTACGAACTCCTGGAACTCCGTTGACTCGGCTCGATGCGGAGATGAGTCGCGTGCTTAATTCATCATGGCCACGCAACATGGATGAAAGATGGAAAATGTACAAGGAAGCACTTTGGCGGTATCTTCATCTTATCCGAGTAGCGCGCAAGCGAAAAGCCGTTCGGAGTGCGGACGAAATCACTAGCAACGATACGCGAGCTGAAGAAGGAGACGCTGACGACAACGACGACGACAATGACTACGACGACGACGACGATTCAACGATCGTATTTCACGAAACTTCGCCAATTTCCGGCAAACACCCTCGGACTAGTGACATAGATACTGTAAAGGAAAAAACCCGAAAAGTAATTCGTAATATTCATGAGTTAAAAAGTGTCGAAAAAATATTGGAAACGGTTCCAAAAACTTATCGCTCACAAGCTCGTATGCTAATGCGTCATTTGCAAGACAAAGCGGTACCCGACAGATTAAATTGGGACGAGCAGGGTATCGTGACTATAGACGGCAACGTCGTGAAAGATTCCGATATAACCGAAGATAAACGACGCGGTGCGTGAAAGAAAAACCGTGAAAGCAACGGGAAGAGATCAGTTCGCCCGATTACTGCGTAGCTTAAATACACGTACGGCACTGGTGGGAAATAAAGAATTATTAAAGGCAGTCTACGGATCTTCAATAAACGCGAGACCTCAGTCTTTGGCGAGTTCCACGCCTAATATAACGCGTTCGCCTCCAAAAAGGCGCTTACTCAATTGGAGTACGGTGAAGAAACAATAATGTCAGAACTTGAAAAAATCTATTACGATCCGACGCATTACGCGGGATATTCCGCTGTAGATAATCTAACACATGCTGTTAAACCAGATTTTTCACGTAACAAAGTCACGCGCTGGCTCCAATCACAAGACGCGTACACGCTACACAGACCTTTACGGCGAAAGTTTCCACGTCTGCATTACAATGTAACAAATATCGACGACGTGTGGGAAGCCGATTTGATCGAACTGCGGAATCTCAAAAGTTACAATGACGGATATTCTTATCTACTCGTGATTATCGATGTGCTCAGTAAAGGGCATAGCGGAATAAGCAGGTGAAATCTGCCCCCGCACTAATCGAGCTCAAATTGATATCATTAGTTGGCATCCTTGAGATGTAAAACTTCCCCAAATATTAGCTACAAAATTGCATTTTTGGGGGAGTTATGGAAGGGGAAAGAAAAATAAAGAAAGTAGTTTTTTTCGAAAATGGTTGGACCGATTTTAATGAAAAAAATATATGTTGTAAACATCATTTAGACAAGTTTGAGAAAATTTTAAGTAATTTTTGTGGTAAAAAAAACCTGATAAAAAAATTTTTGAATTTTTTATGAATTTTTTGGGGGGTGATAGTTCTGAGATACCACTTTTATATTTTCACAAAAACATCTCTAGATCTTCTTCTTTAACACATTTTTTTTTTAAATCAATCGGAGTGGTGGAACATGGTTAAAAATAATAATTTACACCGCGCCGCCGTGTCGTGCCGCGCTGGCTGGGCGACTGAGCCGCGGCGCACGGCGATTGTTGTCATGTTGAACTTACATACTAGTTGCAGTGTTGCAATGTTTAATTGCCAAGAAAAATTATAATATAATAATATAAAATATAATAACACATATAATATTTCCAGGACGTCTGCAATTAGCTTATAAAACTTATCGTTTCGGCAGTTTACCACGAGGAAATCGCCTCTCACATTATCTATCATTGAGGTGCTTTTTTAATGTAAGTTCCCTTGCCTCTCACATTATCTATTATCGGGTGCTTTTTTAAAGTGAGTCCTCTTGCCTCTCACATTATCTATCATCGGGGTGCTTTTTTAAAATGAGTCCCCTCGCCTCTCACATTATTTATCATCGGGGTGCTTTTTTAATGTGAGTCCCTTTGCCTCTCACATTATCTTTTTGGCGAATGGACTCACATTAAAAAAGCACCCCGATAATAAATAATGTAAAAGGCGAGGGGACTCACTTTAAAAAAGCACCCCGATAATAGATAATGTGAGAGGCAAAAGAACTCATATTAAAAAAGCACCTCGATGATAAATAATGTGAGAGGCAAGGGGACTCACATTAAAAAAGCACCCCGAACATATGGAATTTAAAAACGTACTGCAATCTCCTCGTGATGAACTGCCGAAACGATAAGTTTTATAGCCTAATTGCAAAGACTGAGTCCCAGATGCGCACAGTAATAAACGGACACAGCAGGCTGAGTGAAACGGACACAGACCAAATGTGCACAGACCAAATGCACACGGACCAGATGCACACGGGCCAAATGCGCACGGATCAAATGCGCACAGTCGCAAACCTATGTGGTGCAGAGAATGCTTTGCACGCACGCATGCACGCACGCACGCACGCACGCACGCACGCACGCACGCACGCACGCACGCACGCACGCACGCACGCCCGCACGCACGCACGCACGCACGCACGCACGCACGCACGCACGCACGCACGCACGCACGCACGCACGCACGCACGCACGCACGCACGCACGCACGCACGCACGCACGCACGCACGCACGCACGCACGCACGCACGCACGCACGCACGCACGCACGCACGCACGCACGCACGCACGCACGCACGCACGCACGCACGCACGCACGCACGCACGCACGCACGCACGCACGCACGCACGCACGCACGCACGCACGCACGCACGCACGCACGCACGCACGCACGCACGCACGCACGCACACACCACACACAACACACACACACACACACCACACCACACACACACACACACACACACACACGGCAAGGGGGTGCAAGTGGGGGCCTCGCCCTCCTCCGAAAAGTCGGAGGCCCGAAAAGTTGCAACCCATGTAACAAGTTTGTAGGTTACTGTGTCCGTTTGGTCTGTGCGCATTTGTTCCGTATGCATCTGGGGCTCGATTCTTGAATTCATTCGCAAGAAAACGTATGCGCAAATACCCGCTCTAACAGAAAAGTTGCAAGTTTATTGGTTGAAAGTCATACGATAGCCAATAAATTTTCAACTTTTCTGTAAGAACAGAATTTGCGAATACGTTTCTCTTGCGAATGAATTCAAGAATCGAGCCCCTGGTCCGTGCGCATTTGGTCTGTGCGCATTTGGTCTGTGCGCATTTGTTCTGTGTGCATTTGGTCTGTGTCCGTTTCACTCAGCCTGCTGTGTCCATTTATTACTATGCGCATCTAGAACGCTCCCATTGCAGACGTCCTAGAAATATTATATGTGTTATTATATTTTATATTATTATATTATAATTTTTCTTGGCAACTAAACATTGCAACACTGCAACTAGTATGTAAGTTCAACATGACAACAATCGCCGTGCGCCGCGACCCGGTCGCCCAACCGGCGCGGCGCGGCACGGCGGCGCGGTGTGAATTATTATTTTTAACCATGTTCCACCACTCCGATTAATTAAAAAAAAAAAATGTGTTAAAGAAGAAGATCTAGAGATGTTTTTGTGAAAATATAAAAGTGGTATCTCAGAACTATCACCCCCCAAAAAATTCATAAAAAATTCAAAAATTTTTTTATCGGGTTTTTTTGCCACAAAAATTACTTAAAATTTTCTCAAACTTATCTAAATAATGTTTACAGCATATATTTTTTTCATTAAAATCGGTTCAACCATTTTCGAAAAAAACCACTTTTTTTATTTTTCTTTCCCCCTCCATAACTCCCCCAAAAATGCAATTTTGTAACTAATATTTTGGGGAAGTTTTACATCTCAAGGATGCCAACTAATGATATCAATTTGAGGTCGATTAGTGCGGGGGCAGATTTCACCTGCTTATTCCGCTATGCCCTTTGTTTGGGTAGAGCCGTTGCGGGACAAAACGAGCAATAGCGTAATAAAAGCTTTTCAACGTGTACTCTCGAGAAGCGACGGACGCTCACCCGTGTACCTGCAAACGGACAAAGGCAAAGAATTTGTCGCACAAACAGTGCAAAAGTTTTTGAAAGAAAACGATATCCGTTTTCGAGTAACGCGTAATCCCGATATCAAGGCCGCGATCGTTGAACGTTTTAATAGGACGTTGAAGGAGAGAATGTGGCGGTACTTTACGCATAAAAATACACGACGTTACATTGACGTTTTGCAAGATATCGTTCGTGCGTACAACCATACCCGTCACTCTTCCACCAAAATGCAACCGACGATCGTGACGAGAGAAAACGCACGAATCGCACATGAAAATATATTTCGTCGATGGAACGTTAAAAATCAAAGTCGTAAAGCTAAATACCACGTTGGTGATCTCGTTCGCGTCAGTAGAGCAAAAGCTACCTTCGAGAAAGGATACGAGGCAGGTTGGAGCGAAGAGATATTTCGTATTCACCGTGTTCTCGAGTGGCGAAAACCTCGCGTATACGAACTGAGTGATTTAGCGGGTGAAATCATAGACGGTATTTTTTATGAACAGCAATTAGCTCGAGTCGAGAAGAATTTGCGGGAGGACGAGTTTATCGTCGATCGAGTAATAAAAAGTAGAGGCTACGGGAAAAATAAACAGGTACTGGTCCACTGGCGTGGTTATCCCAGTAAGTTCGACAGTTGGATACCCGCTTCGAATTTAATCACTCTTCAAGATGCGTAAGGACCAATTTTACATCGTTCTTCCGAGCAATAGCAGCACGCGTCATTTTCCGCATAATAAGACGTCATCTTTCACCACGCAATTACCACAGACTTTATCTTTGCACGGCGAATGGGAAGTCGGGCTTAGTGAGATTCAATTTCCTAATACTTTCCTCCACATAAATCACGGGGAAAACACTCTCAAATTCGTCGATATCGATCCAAAGGACAAAGACAAGAAAGACATTAAGTTAACATCGACTGAAGCTGTAATACCAAATGGTATTTACAAAGATATCAACGAACTTTATTCCACAATTAATTCCGCGTGTAAAAAGGCCGGCTCGCATTTTCATTTTGAAGCTCGTACAGAGGAAGGATTTAAAACTTTTATCAGCCTCACATGTGCAAACAAATGTGAAAAAAATCATTATTTAAACTGTTACGTCCGGCAGACTCCACGATTTCCCTTTGTCAGAAAAACAAATAATTTACAATAGAAATTCCGTTTCAACGGTCTCCGATAATTTTTTATGCGTCTAGGATTAGCCTGTTAGAAACGTAATGACAAACATAGATAGACGAAACGACCAAGTAGATAATTCCGAGTCCTTTTGAATATTGAGTCAACAAGTAATAAATTCTGAAGATAGAAATTCAAAAACAAACATGGGATCTAAGCAAAGTTTCACGTTTCCTCACAAAAAATGAGCAATAAAGTATCCAAATATAAGCAAAAAATAAATAACCGTTTCCTCCATCTGCAACCCATACCGTAGCACGTCTAGCACGATAGAAAAAATTATTTATCTCTTAAGCCCAAAGGAAGATAACCTATGCGATAGGTCGGATCCCTTCAATAAAATTGAAAGAATGTGGGAGGAAACAGAGAAACTTTCGACAGAGTACTCAACGTATGATTGGTCAAAAAGGAAAAACCATTTTTTCAATAAGAAAACGTAGAATTCACCCACCACACAATCCTGAAAAAGAATCCTACCAATTAGAATATTTGAACCACCTACCTCTGGATCCTCCCCTTGTAAGACTCTGTATATATAATGTCGTGAGTAATGAGAGTAGCAGTAATAGTTAGTAGCAGTCAGTAATAATGTCAGTAATAGTCAGTTAGTAATAGTAGTAATAGTAGTAATAATGGTCAGTAATAATCAGTTAGTTGAAAGTAGTTAGTTGTGAGTTACGTTCAGTTACGTTTAGAGTTTTTAGTCAGTTCAGTTAATAAGAGAGTTAGTTAGTAATCATGTAGAATCAGTGCGCAAGTACTTTAGTGCCGTTCCATCCGGTCAAAAATCCCTTCGATTCCAACGGATTTATTCGAGAACCAGTAATGAGTAAGTCCTACAATCACAATTTCTTTCTTTGTTTTTACGTTACTCATCTACTCCCTTCCGTTTTAATTTTTTAAGACACGTTCCTATTATTTTATAAATAATTTCCCACTTAGTGTTCCTCGACTCTTCTCTCCAGCTACCACCTTCGAAGAACTTAGTGTTCCTCGACTCTTCTCTCCAGCTACCACCTTCGAAGAACTCAGTGTTCCTCGACCTTCCTCTTTGCCTCCAATTACTGAAGAACATGAACACGTTCCTCAGATATTCCCAACATATTCTTTTTCTAGTTCACCTCCTCCTTCTTCAAGTTACTCTCCCATAAGTTCCCCTGAATCCGAAGACATTCCACCCCCACTCTCTCCCGCTATGCTTTATCCATCCATGTTTACCCCATCTAACCATTTAATAAACCCTTTGTCTATTTCTTTGCTCCGCGTTTACCGTTAATACTGTAGAATTAAAAACAAAAATCTCTTTGTTTCCCTTTCTCCCCCCACTATATGCTTATTTAATATTTGTACAACTATATTCATACTCACTATGCATCTTAAATTTAATTATATCGTTATTACAAAATTGTCGAATCACGACTTCAGCGCTTATTTGTATTTCTTTTTATTTTCATTTTTATTTGTTATTAGAATAAATACTTTTGTTAAATTTATGTGAAACTTTATCATTTATTTTAATTAATAACGACCTCGTCTATCCCGAACAAAGACTGCATCTGGTCCGATCCCGAGTTAAAGCGATTCAATTTGTTGACTCGAAACTTGGACCGACGGACGTACGACTCGAAACGGGTTATAGCGGCCCTATCGGCACGTTGACCTATATTTTTCAGTCATTAAAAGTGCGTTCAACCCAAGGCACATACCCTCTCTTAAACTGTGTGCCTACGGGAATTCTACACGTTTTGTTACGTTCTTCCCTGCCTTACCTGTTCTCCCTGAGATATCCTTCCTACCGAATAAAGAGTAAAATCCTATAAGGCTGGACGTAACAAAACGTTTCCGACAATCTTTTGAAAATATTCGGTTGCGGAAACATGCTGCTTTCCAAGAATGGATATTTTTACACAGAGCTCACGACATTGAAACCTAATTCCACAAAAGATTTCTATACAGCAAAATTTATTATCATTAGTAAACCTGATTTGGCTTTCTGGAGTAAAGAACCTCATAGTCTGATACGAGGAATACCCGATAAAATGTTCGTTTATTGTGATATTTGCGAACCTTACATAACCGGTGATGTCAAGTCTCCTCTTCTTCGAATAGTTCCGATACCATTGAACGCGTTTAATTACACGTACGGTGCAAATCAGACGACATATTTTTCTCCTTCACATAACATACCTTTACGAAAAACGAATTTCCGTACGATCGAAATAGATATAAAAGACGCACTTGGTAAAAGTATACCATTTCAATCCGGAACGTTAACGGTGACGTTACACTTTAGACGTTATCAGTAACTTGAACGTTAAAAGTAAAAATTAATAAGTCATTAATATGGTACCAGAGGAGGAAGAATATTATAATTCAGCAGACGCCCGTGGGGGAGGGATACCACGAGTTTTCGTCGGTTCGCCATATCAGCGCGGACACGGAATCGAGAGTTTTCTCGGTGGATTATTCAGAAAGGCACTTCCTTACTTGAGTAGAGGTGTACGTGCGATCGGTAAAGAAGCTTTACGTGCAGGTATTAACGTGATAGACGACGTTGAAAATAATACTCCTTTGAAGGAGGCAGTCAGAAATCGATTCAAAGAATCTCGAGGAAATCTCAAAAGAAAAGCAGAAGAGAAAATTAAAAACCTAATAAAGGGATCGGGATATAAAATATCGTCGAAAAAGCTGCCGCTTCAGTTCCCCTTCGTTAGTCACACTGGTTGCTTCGCGGCAACAAAGTCGGCATTGCGTAAACGTCGGACAAGCAAAAAGAAAACAACAAAAAACAGTAGGCGGAAGAAAAAACGGTTAAAAGATTGACAAAGAAAAAGTCTCGTTCGGTAAGAAGCAAAAATAAAAAGACTTCCACTACGAATCGTCGTCGTCGTGTTAGTAAAAAGCGTGGAGTATCCGATATATTCTCTTAATTCACGTCAAAAGTCTGCGCGAGAAATAAGCATGTCTTTTCTTCACACTCATTCCAGCGAGTGCTTAAAAAGTGAACTCGATCTCTTCTCGTTACCTCCCACTCAAACCAGCATAGAGAGTTCGCAATGGATTTATTACAAGCCTGTGACATCACTCGCCGACGATGCACCTATAGAATTTGTCATACCCGGTCACGGGGAAGATTACTTAGATCTCTGTTACATTCCATGTTCAATCAAATTAACGTATATTTTAATCAGAAACTCGTGTCACCTCCAAACAACGCTTACGCGTATCGTGCATACATCGAAGCATTATTAAATGCTTCTCCCGCAAAATCCTCTCATCTGACAGTGTATCTATGGGACATGGATACACCCGGTCTCATGGACACTCACGTACATAGATTCCGCGGCACCAAATAACGCTCTCGTGAGACGAGCGCGTTATATTCAGGCAGGGCAGGAGTTAGATCTCTTAGGTCATCTTCACTGCGACGTTTTTAATCAGGATAAGTTTTTAATTAACGGTGTAGAAGTTAGAATGAGGCTCGTACGCTCGAAAGATTCTTTCTGTCTAATGGAATCTAGTTCCACGTCAAAAATTCGTATTTTAGACGCTAGTCTACTCGTAAGAAGAGCAAAAATAAGCCCCGGTGTATTACTCGCTCACGCTAAAATGTTGAGTAAGACAACTGCCAAGTATCCTCTAACGAGAGTAAAGGTTAAAACGTTCACGATACACTCCGGGCTCGTAGGAGAATCGATAGATAACGTGATCCTCGGTCAACTACCGAAATGCGTAATTGTCGGTTTTGTAGATAACAGAGCGTTTAACGGAGATAGAAAATTAAATCCGTTTAATTTCAAAAACTACGATATAAATTTCTTTTCGCTATACGTCGATGGTGTACAAATTCCTAGTAAACCGCTACAGTCGAACTTCTCGAAAGACGAACCGCTCTACGTCGAAGCCTATCATACGCTCTTTTCCGGAACTGGCATTCACTTTATGAACGAGGGTAATTCTATAAGTAGAAACGATTATGCCGATGGATATACACTTTCGATCTCACTCCCGATTTATCCGCAAATTGTGCCGGACATTGGACTCTCGTGAAATATGGCAGTTTACGATTAGAAGTACGATTCGCAAGGGCATTATCCACGTCTGTTAACTGTATCGTTTATGCCGAATTTGATAATGTTCTAGAAATCGACTCTTCTCGTCAAATTATCGTCGACTTTTCCGGCTAGACTTTATGTCAGATAGTCGGTAAAATCGTGTGAAAAATTTATAACCTCGTCACCACCACCACTACCTTCAGCAGTACTATCATCAATTAACCCCACCACCGTCACCAACGCTAACAACGCACTTTTTCGCTAATATTTTTAAAATCATACCAAGAAGAGAAATCAGTTTCCTACCAGACACGAAGACAGTCACATCCACTTAAAAGAGTGAAGCAAGCAAGCTGTTGATTATAACCATGGACATAGTTATTGACATCCAAGGTTTTCGGGATAGCGAGGGAAAATTTATTCCTAAAGAAATCGCAGTTGTCGCATTTGACGCAGCAATCATCGGCCATTGGATTACACTGCCTCCTTGCTCGTTTGAAGAATTACCCGAAAGTTCAAGACGTAAAAACAATTGGCTTTCACAGAATTACCACGGTATCGAGTGGTTCGACGGTGAAGCTAATCCCAAGTTTTTTGTGAGCCAACTACGTGACATTACCCGCTGGGCTCGCTGCATCTTTACCAGAGGCCATGAAAAAGCAAGTTACTTGCGTGATCTTCTCTCCAGAAACATATATAATCTGGAAGCAGATTCTCCGGCATACAAATATTGAGTGAGTCCCAGATGCGCACAGTAATAAACGAACACAGCAAGCTGAGTGAAACGGACACAGTAACAAACGGACACAAACCAAACGGACACAGTGATAAACGGACACAGTAACAAACGGACACAGACCAAATGCGCACAGAGCGAAACGGACACAGTGCGAAACGGACATAGACCAAATGAGCACAGAGCGAAACGGACACAGTGCGAAACGGACACAGACCAAATGCGCACAGAGCAAAACGGACACAGTGCGAAACGGACACAGACCAAATGCGCACACTGCACATGCGCACGGACCAAATGCATACACGGAAAGTCGCAAACCCATGTGATGCAGTGAATGCTTTGCACGCACGCACGCACGCACGCACGCACGCACACACACACACACACACACACACACACACACACACACACACACACACACACACACACACGGGGATGCAAGGGGAGCCTTCGGCCCCCCTCCCGCACCCACCCCGTCCAAGTCGCTAATCTATGTGGACTTTACTCTGCTTGCAATGTACATGGATTGCATTTGGTCCGTGCGCACGTGCAGTGTGCGCACGTGCAGTGTGCATGTGCAGTGTGCGCATGTGCAGTGTGCGCATTTGGTCCGTGTGCATTTGGTCCGTGCGCATTTGGTCTGTGTCCGTTTCGCTCTGTGCGCATTTGGTCTGTGTCCGTTTGTTACTGTGTCCGTTTCGCACTGTGTCCGTTTCGCTCTGTGCGCATTTGGTCTGTGTTCGTTTGTTACTGTGTCCATTTGTTACTGTGTCCGTTTATTACTGTGTCCGTTTGGTCTGTGTCCGTTTGTTACTGTGTCCGTTTCACTCAGCCTGCTGTGTCCGTTTATTACTGTGCGCATCTGGGACGCTCCCCAAATATTTGCCTGATGTCGACGAGTACGGTCACCGCTGTACTCATCACGGACTTCGAGCTAACGCAAAATTTCATTGTGCGTTACGTAACGCTCACAAATTAAAACGCTGGTTAAACGAGCCATCCAGCTGAAACTCGAGTCACGCCAGTCTCTCGACTAACGACGACGTCGTCGACGAAGAAAAAAGGAAGAAGAAGCAGAAATCGTACAAAACGTAGAAGTAAAAGTCGAAGATCCGACAACAGATGAAAAGAAAGAAAACGAACGCACGGCTAAAGAGAACCCAGAAATTACGCAAACGATTCCACTCTCCCGGTCGTCGCCTTCGTATGAATTCACTGGAAATTTTACGTGCGTTGCGACAACTGAATTCCAAGTATGTCGACGTCTATCCTGCAGACAGACTACCGAGGGTTTGGACGAGATCGACAGCAATCGTCGCTAACACAGACAATCACAATCAACCTGGCGAACACTGGGTCGTATTTTACGTCGATGAACGCGGAACAGGAACATATTTCGATAGCTACGGATTACCACCCTTGGACTCCAGATTCCTCCTACGACTGCGACGAAACTCAGCGAAGTACCGATGGAACACCGTGCCTCTACAAGGATTACTCTCACAAACTTGCAGACAATACTGCTGTGTTTTTCTATATTTTATGTCTCGTGGTTATAATCTTAATCAGTTTCTCAATTTATTTTCTTCCGATTGTGAGCTCAACGACAGACGAATAGTAAAAATATTTAATAAAATTTTTTCGTGTAAAGAAATAAAAAAATGTGTAAAACCTCAAGCGTGCTGCCATGTACAATTTTGTATTCCTAGAAAGTAAGCTATATTAATAAATATTTTATTTGTAATTTTAAGCAATGTCTATTTCTTTCTCACTCCCACTCTATAATATATAACTCTTTCCTATATCCAAGTCAAAAATTATACTCGCACCTGTTTTTACCTTAGGTATCACTACATAATAGCAAAAAGTTCTCTCTCTCGCGCTTACCAAGCATACTTGACCTATAAACCTATTGACCCATTTACAAAAACTCGTACCTGTCCGAGCTACACCCCCGCTGGGTAAAACGCTCGGCACTAAGGCCGGTATTCATAGTCAAATCTTATTTCAAGATCGTCTCAAGCAATGTCTTAAGATGCTAATACGGTTCTGGGATTGGTTGATGGCATCTTAAGACAGTACTTAAGATGATCTTAAATATAAGATCCGACTATGAATACCGGCCTAAGATCTGCTTTTTTCTATTCAAAATCCAGTAGTATACTCAGGCAGCCAATCAAGGCTCGGAACAGCCATGGAGTGCCAATCAAGACTCGGGGCAGCCATGGGGTATCC
Source organism: Monomorium pharaonis (assembly GCF_013373865.1). NCBI lineage: Eukaryota > Metazoa > Arthropoda > Insecta > Hymenoptera > Formicidae > Monomorium > Monomorium pharaonis. Next base: position 12,302,936 of record NC_050467.1, read on the forward strand.
AATCCTAGCCCTCCGTTCAAAATCGTGACAACACAAACTCAGAGTACCCATTCAATGCTCAGGGCAGCCATGGGGTGCCAATCAAAACACGTCGTTCAAATTCGTGACGTCACAGCGTCCAGTCTTCCCCACCAGGCCCAGACGGGAAAAAGGGGGTTAGGTTTGACATCAGTCCAAGGAAGAAGTTCGGGTTTGTTTTGATGCACCATGGCTGCCCCAGACAGGGGGGGCAGGGGGCAGACACCCCCCGCTGTGAGGGCGAGGAGTGGGGGTTTGTTTTGACGCCCCATGGCTTCCCCTATACTACTTATGCTATTAGAAATAAAAAATAAAAAACAATTTCAATTAAAAGAGAAAGAAACTTTAGATTTTTATGATGAGTATGAGGTGCCAGAAGCGAAAAAAGTTGATTTATTAGAGGCGGATGAAGAAAAAATCTATTTTCCAGAAGAAATTATTTGTGATTCAGTTGAAAAAACAATATCAAATGACTATAAGAGGCAAGTTGTGGAATACTGAAAAAGTGGTAAGACAAAACCAAGACTGCTTGAAAGAGTTAAGCAAAAATTTAGACAAGTTATATCGATACGACAATTACGACGATAGGAAAACTATTTCATCCAAGATGTTAGTAGGCCAGAAAAATTAAAAAAAATTTCTCAATACACATTAGTGTCTCAACACCATTTTAATGAAACACTTGAAAGAAAAATAATCATTCATGACATTGACATCGCTCGATGGGCTTCTCAAGCACAAAATGAAGAAAATGTCGCAGAATTCAAAGCTTCAGAGAAATGGGTACAAAGATTAAAAAAAAACACATAATATTGTATTTAGAAAAATAACAAAATTTGTTACAAAAAAGTCTATTATCAAAACCTGATTTAGAAAATAAATGCGAGACATTTATTGCAAATGTAAAATATTATATTAATCGATTTGGCGTGGAAAATATTTATAATTCAGATCAGAGTGGATTTCAGTTAGAATTTCATTCTGGTCGTACTTTAGCTCAAAAAGGTATTAAAAACGTAGAATCTACAGTACAGTCTATATCAGCAACCACGCATAGCTATTCAACCGACTATTTCGGCTGATGGTAGATTATTATCATCTCTTTTCATAGTATTAAAAGAAATTACAGGAACATTTGGTCCGAGAGTACAAGAAACATTATTCAACGCGCCTAATATCTTTGTTACGGCTTCAAAGTCAGGCAAATTAACATCAAATCATGTAAAAACTTAGCTAAAGGAAGTATTTTTTCCGAATATCGGGCCACAATCAGTATTGTTGTTAGATTCGTGGAGTGGACATTGTCCTAACATAGTTTCAGAAACTAAACCAGATTCTGCAACAGATATAATCTTTCCTAACTATTCCAGCCGGTACAACGGGAAAAATACAGCCATTAAACGTATACGGATTTCGATTGTGGAAGAATTTTATTAAATACTTTTCTGATACTATTATGTTGTTAAATCTGGTTTTAGATCTTCATAATAGAAATAATATCTTGAAATTACAGTCATTAACACACCATCAATTCTCGTCGCCCAGGTTTCAAAATATATTTAAATATGCGTGGACTAAAAGTGGGTACGTAGAGAATGCATACGATGAATACCTGCAAGTTATACCGATAGAATTTGAAACACCAGTAGACTTTTGTTTTAAAAAGAATTCTAAAGTAAAATGCGATCTTTGTGACGAAATAGCCATTATAACTTGTTCTTGGTGTAGAAAATCGCTTTATATAACACATTTTTTCCACGAACATCATTTTTGTGATGAATATGTGCCATAAATATAAAACATTTATAAACATGTTTGATAAGATTTTAGCAGTTTTCCTTACCCATGCAATAAATATTCTTTTATTTTTGCTTAATAAAAATTTTATATTGCTATAAAATTATATTTTTAACAATTATTTCAACCTCTTTTCACTTTTCCTTTATTCATTCTTTCATTTTTATTTAATAACATTTTTTAATTAATATTTCAAACTTATTAAATTATATATTATATTATCTTTATTATCAGAGCGTGCTACGTGCATATAGTGTAAATAATATAATTATGCAAATAGTTATTGCAGTTTATATTTTATATTTTTCTCTTGATATTATATATTTTGTTATATTGTATTTGCAGTTTTAAATATTAAAAAATATTTTGCTTTATATTCCCAGACAGCACATGTAGATTATGAGAACGATAGTAGGATATTGCGAAAGTATATTGCAATATTCGTATAATATTAGAGATACGTCTGTGATATGCCGAGTATATACTCATAATGTACTATGTCCGCGTTGCCTCATCCCATAGAATTTCGCTGGCAGTTTGTGAAAATATACCGAATATATCTCAAGAATGTTATACGTATGTCTAAAGTATATCTTCAGTATATTCACAATATGTCTACAGTATGTTCGCATTATATGAGCTCATGCATAATGAGGAATAAGGAACAAGGAATTAAACATACAGAATTATAATTAGCAAGAAGAAAGAAGAAGAGGAATCAATCATTTCGCACATCAGGAAGCTATCGCGAGAAATGAAGTGTAATATCTGTTGAATACGCTTGGGAAATTATGCTCAGATAATTGTAGGTTATAACCTAAATGATATATATATATGTATATATTATTATAGTTTACGTTACTATATTATATCTTATGTGCATACCAGAATTATCTGGGCGTAATTCCTGAGAAAACCACGTTGTCCGTGAGTTCGTGTTCGCACGTTCATACCCTACACTTTACAACGTATTTGCGTCACACGGCAAACGAAAATGCGTAACGTTACAGATCACAGACAGCGTTGACATGATTCACTTTCGATATTAGGCGCATATTTTGGAAATATGTGATAGATATACATGAGATATATCACATGATATTCTACGGATGTTCTGAGTATATTAGATATAATCTCAGTACATTCAGTAAGAGTTGCGAAGTTCAGTCGCTATATTCTAAGTTTATCTTGAGGATATACCAAAATGACATTCTACTGAGACGTTATATGAATGTTTTACGTATATTCGGTATGATCACAGGGCCCCTATTCTTGAAGTCATTCGCAAGAGAAACGTATACGCAAATACTCGCTCTAACAGAAAGTTGTAAGTTTATTGGTTAATAGCCATACGATAGCCAATAAATTTCCAACTTTTCTGTAAGATCAGAATTTGCGAATACGTTTCTCTTGCGAATAAATTCAAGAATAGACCCCCAGTACATTACGTATGAGAGTATAATATTCGTACGATATCTGGTGCTGTCTGGGTTAATTTATATTCGCATTTGTAACAATGAAAATGTATGTAGGCACATACGTATATATATGCTACTTTTGTTATATATACGCATTTATGCTTTATATCGTGTAATACGTTGCGTATTATATAATTAAGATTAATCCATTTTTATGTTTTAATATAAAAATATACGCAGAAGAGGCAGTTATTGAGTGTGACGCAACTAAAGAAATAACGCAACACTACTTCTAGCGCGGCACCTATAGCGCGAGATTACTATCTCGTTTTGCTAATAATTGAGAATGATGGAACCCATATGTTATTATATATGGGTGGATTTGGCTTTTAATGCTCTTTAATTTTTGTCCTTACAAAATTTTTAAAATGTTGAAAAAATGATGAAAAAAGGGGTGGGGATGGGATAAATTAAAGTTTGAAATTTTTTAAAAATATAAATATACTATTGTAAAGAGTATAAAATGCCATAAAACTTTCGTATAGAACACACATTTTTTCATAAACCTTATATTTTCAAAGATATTCGCAAAAAACGAAAAAATGCGTTATTTTCGAGGGGTGGTTTCAACCCTTAAACGTCGAGATACGCAGATAAAAAAAATATGGGTTTAATATTTTTTTATGTTCTACAACATATCTAAAGCTCATTAAAATCGGTGAGAGACAGTTCTGTCCGTTCCCTTGTAAGTTACTATTTTTTATTAATATTTTATAATAACATAATTTTAGTTTTATAAAGAACAGAGCAAAAACAGATATTTTTATTAAGTTATTTCACGTGTTATTTCACATATATAAAAATCAGTAAAAACTAAATTTATATTTATTTATAAAAATGTTATTTAACTGCACGTTTTATCTTTCTGACATCTATTAATCTAATCTATAACAAATATGTATTCATGAGCATTAGGTGTTCATGGATCATCACGAAATGTTAGGTTGCGTAGGGTCTTCAAAGTCAAGCAACGTCGACGGCGGTTCAGAGTTGGATGGGTGACCATAGATATTAAGCAACGCCAATGCGACTATGATAGGATAACCGTACTTGTTGAGAAACAACGTAAATTTAATTTTTTTCTTACATTATAATTATGTTATTTCAACATTTTTACAATGTTGTTTTAACATTTTATTTCAACATTACCGAAACTTCCAAATCAAAGTTTATTCATAATGACGTTGTATACAACGTTAAAAACTACATACTTGGAAACGTTACTATGTTAGTAGGTAACGTTATAATATTATTGCAGCAATGTTTTTGTGCTTACTGGGAATAAAAGTTAAATATCTTGAAAAGTCTTTAATACCTTATGCTTTAAATTAAATACCTTTTTATCTCATTTAGATCAGTTTGTTGAACTGTTTCTGTATTTGCTTCACTACAAAAGTTTACATTCATCGAAGCTGCTGCGAATGTATTTTGAACTGTTTCTGTATTTGCTTCTCACTATTGCTATCTCACTCTTTTTTCTGGACCCACTTTTGCATGGGAATATAAGAGGGATGGCGCAGTCCATGCTAAGTCGATGGTGCGGTCAAACGAACACGTGACACTAGCCAAGTGCGCATTGGTACTGCCAATCGAACACTGACACTGACAAGTAAACCTACGGAAGTGTCACTCTCCGGTTTTTCTGAAATTTATAAATATTTTTAACATGTTTAATTTACTTCACATAACTAACAATAAATGTCAAAAGTTGATTTTATAGTATTTTGAAAGTCGCATGTCGAGTTACTGTCTATTCAAGCAATTTTTCGAGTTTTCATCCGCTATATTGGATCTGCCATATTGAATTTTGAAAATCTGATTTCAGATTCGGATTCAGCGACTTTAAATACCAATATATTAAAAAGATCGAACAGTTCAAAAATATAGTTTCACAAGGTGTTTCCCAGGTAGCAAGCCCACGTCATTTTGACGTCCCAAAATGGTCATATCTGGTCATATGTCGTCAAAATGACCATTTTTTTACATGACCTAAAATTAACGTCATGATGACGTCATTTCGAAGTCATATTTCAGTCATGATCTGACGATTATTTTCCCAGACAGCACGCATCCAAAATCGGGACATAAAGACGTCATTAAGACGTATTTTAGACACGGTCTAAAGCGGCATCTACAATGAGATTTAAGGCGTAAGGCATAAGCATATTATATAAGCATATTATATTCAACTTTAAGAGAAATTTTTTAAGAAAACATTTAGATATCTTGGAAATGATGTCAAAATGGTAACATTTATCAGAGACGATCTACTAAGAGCGGTCTTTGAGATATCTCATTGAAAAGTTTCGTTTAAGTTTCTTGAAAATGTTATCCTTATGATATCAGCTTATTGTCTCATAAAAGATATCACAATGCTGTTCGATTTTTGAGCCATGCGCACACGTCGTAGTTGACTCAGAAATCAGACAACACTATGGCTGCGTTCCGATATTCACTGCCAGTACTAAAAATCTATAGTTTACGTCACATATACTGTAGATTTTCAGTACTGATCAGTAAATATCGAAACGCAGCCTATAATATCCTGAATGAGATCCATTTGATATTTAAAAAAATTATTATAAAGATAATGTTTTTAAAAATAATGGCTTGTCTACAATTACTGCGCACAAAAAATGCACAAAATCTAAATTCATCATGTACAAAAACAGGATAATAAATGTACTATAATTTTTCTTAGAATGTATGATCTATATAGTTAACCATCTAATTAACCATTTGAACGCTTTGAAGTATTAATGCTAAATAGATCGCAATTAATTTCCATCAAATTATTAAGGTTATAGAAAAAGATAAATTTAACAATGAAATTAATAAGTAAATAAATTAATGCTATTTATTTTTAATATGTTTTGCAAAATTTAATTGCTTTTATAAAAAATAATATAATTGCGTCAGTTTATAACATATAGGTATATGTAGACAATAACAAGTACCCATACCGATGAGTCAAATTGGCGTAGCAGATAGAGTACAAGGTTCGTAATCCTAAGGTCCCGGGTTCAAACCTACCAGCGGCAAGTAAGAGTAAAATAAAATAATATAATTTAAATTTAATTAATTAATAAAAATTTGTCCTAAATTTAGTATGTACTGTTGATAAAAATAATAAAAAAAATGAAATTTTTATTTTATTTTTTTATCTCTAGTTGCAGTTTAAAGATATCCGATTTAAGAAATCTTTCAGATATTAGTTTCATGATATCTTTCTGTTCTCAAAAAACGACGCATTGGTTAACATTCTGACATTATATGTTATCTTTTAAAAGTCTCTTTATGTTATCATTTTCAAAAACAGGATATCATTTAGAGATCTTTTTGACAACATATTGCTCACGTCATTCTATGACGTCAAAATACGGCACATTTCATGACGTCAGGAATTTGTGACATTCGACCGTCATTTTAACGTCATAAGGGCGTCATTTCGTGACGTCAAGAATAGTCAGTAAATCATCATTTTGGGACGTCAAAATGACGTGAGCTTGTTACCTGGGTTAGAGCTTGACGCAGCCATTTCTCTGTTTATATTATCGTAAGTTGGCTGTTTCACAAGGGAGCATCCCAGATGCGCACAATAATAAACGGACACAGCAGGCTGAGTGAAACGGACACAGACCAAATGCGCACGGACCAAATACGCATGGACCAAATGCGCACGGACTAAACGTGCACGGACCAAATGCGCACGGCCCAAATGCGCACGGACCAAATGCGCACAGACCAAACAGACACAGTAACCAACAGACTTACCACATGGGTTGCGACTTTTCGGGCACCTCTACCGACGCACGGTGGGCGCAGGAGAGGGGGCGAAGCCCCCCTTGCCCCCCCCGTGTGTGTGTGTGTGTGTGTGTGTGCAAAACATTCTCTGCACCACATGGGTTTGCGACTGTGCGCATTTGGTCCGTGCGCATTTGGTCTGTGCGCATTTGGTCTGTGCGCATTTGGTCTGTGCGCATTTGGTCTGTGCGTATTTGGTCTGTGTCCGTTTCACTCAGCCTGCTGTGTCCGTTTATTACTGTGCGCATCTGGGACTCACTCTTTCACAATTTACCGTCACGGCGCGCGATGACATTCGCTTGCGACATATGCAAACAATTTGTCGCGGCCACTGGCGTCTGGCGTTGCGAGCGCTTTCCGCAGCATCTTTTTCATCTCGAATGCTGTCTTGCCCGTGATGCTTCAAACGGCGCCGGCGCCTCGGCTCGTGTTTGGTGCCCAATCTGTAAGACAAATAAGCTCGTTGAGCCTCCGCTGCCCGGCGACGTGACGGCGGCCGAAGCGGGCGTTCGGGACATCTCTCCTGCTATTTCTGTGGCGTCGAGGGACCTCCACTCGACACTTCTTACCAAACTCATTAGTGTCGAATCCAAAATCTCTAGTACCGAATCTACGCTCGCGGGCCTTTCCTCCATTGGGGCGCAGCTATTCTCGCTAGAGCGGAGCATTCAAGGTGTTGTTTCCTCTCTCACTAACTTTTCGGCTCGGACGGATGCTCTCGCTCTCAAGACTAACGACCTCTCGGCAACCACGCTCCGGATTGAAAATTAGCAATCTGTTCTCACCCGGCGAATCTGCGCATTGGAGACCGGACGGGCCACCCCAAGGCGCGACTGTCTCAGGACAATCAAAGAGTTTATCTAATGGGTTGCTTGCTTTTCTCCATCTTGTGATCAAGATGCCCTGAATAGCGTATGTTTTCACCCCGCATCTCCTCTCGAGCTGCCTCACGGACATCGCCTCTCGATCTGGCTCTTGATAAATGTTAAGATATAGGATTTAAAAAAAACTCTATTGACTTATTAAAAAAAAATTGAAGCCAGAGCGAGAATCGAACCAGCGACTCCGCGCTTACGAAATTAGAGCTCTGTGCGCTCGGCTACGAGCGGCTCTGACAATAGGTCAAAATTTTCTGTACTTAAAAATATCGGAAATCTTCAAAATCGATTTTCTCGAGTATTTTTGAGAAGCGCATCGTACTGCTTTAGGAAATTGAAATCCGGGTACTGATCTTCAAATCCTATAAGTATGAAAAGAATCAATGACCCATAACCGTAAGGTCCCCTTGTAAGTCGCGGGCCCGAAAATCGTGCGTCAGCAATTCCCGCACTCCGTTCAAGTCGCGAGACCCCCCGATCCGCGTGACGTCACACCCCCCGCGCCAACAAGTACGAGTGACACCCGTTTGCCCACGTCAATATTGGCCACGCGTCAATATTGGCCACGTCATTATTGCCCATGCGTCAATATTGCCCACGTCAATATTAACCAATTTTTTTTCTATTAGTGTGGAAGGTCGCAAACCCATGTAGTGCAGAGAAATGCTACGCACGCACGCACGCACGCGCGCGCGCGCACACACACACACACACACACGCGCGCGCGCGCGCGCGCGCGGGGGTACAAGAGGGACCTTTGGCCCCCCTCCCGCACCGATTTCGACCAAGTCACAAACCCATGTACAGTGAGTGAGGCCCGATTGCGCACATAAGCGATTGGATACAGTAGTATTTCCCGATTGGACACAGACCCGTTTGCACACGGATCCGATTGCACACGGACCCGATTGCACACGGACCCGATTGTACACCGACCTGATTGCGCACCGACCCGTTTACACACAGACCAGATTGCACACGATACTATTCCGCATCGCAGAATAATGCAAAAACAACCTAGATAACACAGAAAATTTAGCATAAATTTTTATAAATATTTTACAAATATATTTTTTTTAAATGTTTTTAAAAATTATATAATCGTTTTTCATAAATTATTTAGAAATAATACAAAAATTATTATTAACATAATATAAAATATATTTTTTAAATGTACTGAAAAATATTTATGGCATATAAACTCGAAACATTTTATATATTTTTGGATTATAATAGCATAAATATTTATTTTTAATATTTTCATAAATATTTATCATAATTTTTTTATACTTGACAAACTCAGACATAAAAATACGTACAAAATATTTATTATAATGTTTCTTTCTTATACATATTTTATAGTCGTAAACTCATGTAGTGCAGAAAATATTTGTGCACCACACACACACACGGAGGGTGCAAAGGGGGCTCCGCCCCCCTCCCGCACCCACCTCGTCCAAATCGCTAACCCATGTACTATCTGCATTGCGGAATCGTATCGTGTACAACCGGGTCAGTATGCAAACGGGTCGATGGGCAATTGGTTCCGTGTGCGATCGGGTCGTATACAATCGAGTCCATGTCCAATCGGAAAATACTACTGTGTCCAATCACTTATGTACGTAATCGGGACCATGTCCCATGTACAGTAGTGACGTGGCCAATAGTGACGCGTAAGCAATAATGACGCGTAGGCAATAATGACGCGTGGCCAATATTGATGCGTTGCCAATAATGACGCGTGGGCAATATTGACGCGTGGGCAATATTGACGTGGCCAATATTGACACGTGGCCAATAATGATGTGGTCACTAATGACGCGTGGTCAATATTGACGTGGCCACCCAGCTAGCAAAATGACGCAAACTTTGCGCGAAGTTTGCCGCAAATTCGAGCAAACCTTTGCAACAAAATTACGACAAGGTGTGTCCGCATTAAGCTTAGCTTTTGCTGGCAAGGCTTGTTGTAAATAGTATGACACATATTTTATGCAAATAACAGGGTAAAATTTGCTAGTAAAGCATAACAACAAATTTGCAGCAAGAACAAGGCAAACCTTGCTGTACACAATATGATAACAAATTTGTGGCAAGAATAGAGCAAACCTTGCTGTACATAGCATGATAGCAAATTTGTGGCAAAAACAAGGCAAACCTTGCTATGCACAATATAATAGCAAATTTGTGGCAAGAACAGAACAAATATTGTCGAAATTTAGATCAACAAAAATAAAATATTAGACTGATTAGTCCAACATCAAATGTGAATGGTGCAATCGTACTTGGTTCTCTGTTCTCGATGAGCCCCTTTTATTAATCCAGTAGGTAAATCTTTTTCACGAGAAATGCGCCATCTCGAGATAGATAGTAAAGTCAGAAATAAAGTTTAAAACCCGATAATGCAACCCTGTTATTTGCATAAAATGTGCGTCATACTATTTGCGACAAGCCTTGCCAACAAAAACTAAGCTGTTTACGGACACACCTTGTCGCAATTTTGTTGCGAAAGTATGCTCGGCAAGTTTTATTTTGTTCTTGCTACCAATTTGCCGTTATTCTGTGCTTAACAAGATTTCCTGTTTCTGCCATAAATTTATTGTCATGTCGTGTAGCAAGGTTTGCTCTGTTATTTGCTTAAATTTTGCATTTTATCGTGTCGAAACAAATCTTGTAATTTCTATACGTAATATTTATGTACAAGTCTTTCTCTGTTATTTGCAGCATCGTGTGATGAAAACTTTTGCCGTAAATTTGCTCGAAACTTTTAGAAAACAAAGCAACAGACATTTACTTGTCATAAAATTGTTGTCAAAATTGAAACAATCCTTGCTGTAAAGCTTTCACGATATGTGATTTTAAGAGGCCTGGCTAGCTGGGCATTATTGAGGTGGCCAATATTGACGCATGGCCATTATTGACGTGGCTAATATTGACATGTGGCCATTATTGACGTGGGCAATATTGACGTGTCCAATATTGACGCGTGGCTAATACTGACGTGGCCAATCCACCCCGTAGTCAATCGGTATCGTGGCCAATCGGCACTTTGGCCAATACTGACGTGGGCAAACGGCTCCCACAAGACTCCCCGCACACCCGCTCCTCCTTCGGAGCTCCGTTAGCTCAGTTAGAACGCTCTTAGTATTAACTACTTTCCAACTCGAAATATTTTTTATAATTTTTAATAATAATAGCATAAACATTTATTTTAAATATTTTCGTAAATATTTATCATTATTTTTTTATACTTGGCAAACTCAGACATAAAAATATGTACAAAATATTTATCATATTTCTTTTCTTCTAAATATTTTATAATCGCAAACCCATGTGATGCAGAGAATGCTTTGCGTACATCCATAAAGACACACACACACACACAGGGGGAGGGAGCTTTTCCCGCACCACCCCGTCCAAGTCGCTAACCCATGTACTATCTGCAATGTGGAATCATATGTGCAATTGAGATCATGTGCAATCGGGTCGGTACGCAATCAGGTCCGTGTGCAAACGGGAGCGTCCCGTTTGCCCACTTCAATATTGGCCACGGTCCCGATTGGCCACGTCAATATTGACCACGTCATTATTGGCCACGCGTCCTTATTGGCCACATCATTATTGGCCACGCGTCATTATTGGCCACGCGTCATTAATGCCCACGTGTCACTATTGGCCACGTCATTGCTCTATATGGGTTTGCGACTTGGACGGGGTAAGTGCAGGAGAGGGGCCAAAGGCCCCACTTGCACCCCCCCTTCCGTGTGTGTGTGTGTGTGTGTGTGTGTGTGTGTGTGTGTGTGTGTGTGTGTGTGTGTGTGAGCGCGCGCAAAGCATTTTTCTGCACCACATGGGTTTGCGACTTTCCACGCTAAACAAAAAAAATTGATTAATATTAATGTAGGCAATATTGACGTGGGCAATGATGACGCGTAGCCAATAGTGACATGGCCAATATTGACGCGTGGACAATAATAACGCGATCACTGTTGACGCGTGGCCAATATTGACGTAGCCATTATTGACGTGGGCAATATCACGCGTGGCCAATATTGACGTGGCCAATATTGACGTGGTCAATATTGACGTGGCCAATATTGACGTGGAGAATTGGGACCGTGGCCAATATTAACGTGGCCAAACAGGTGCCACTTGTACACCAGGTCGTGTGCAATCGAGTCGATGCGCAATCGAGTTCGTGTGCAAACGGGTCGGTACGCAATCAGATCCGTGTGCAATCGGATCCGTGTGCAGTTAGGTCGGCGTGTAATCGGGTCCGTGTGTAAATGGGTGTGTCCGATTGGGAAATACTATTGTGTCCAACCGCGTATGTGCGCAATCGGGACATTCTCACTTTTTTACATTATGCTGCATAGAACCCTTCCCAGATAGCACATGTAGATTATAAGAACGATAGTAGGATATTGCGAAAGTATATTGCAATATTCGTATAATATTGGTGCCAACTCTTTGCGCGCGAATCTCCGCCACGCACGAACACTCGGATTAAGCGCCAGACGTGCTCAACGGCACGTCATCTCGCGAAATTCACTAAAAACGGCCTTATTTCACGCGCAAGGAGATGGCTAGCTCACCTAACAGCAGAGGGACAGGGTTTAGGAAAGGGGCATACACTACGCAAGAGCGCGGAATGCGACAGGGAAGCAAATGTTAACACAGCCGATAATATTAACAAAAATAAAGTTTATTTAAAGAGAAGTAAAAGAATGTATGAACAAAAAATAGTTATTAAATAAACCACAACATGAAAGATACTACCACGCGCCAAACGATACCTGCGAACGTGCACGCTGACTCACCGGCCTCGCTAATCCGTTAGCGTGCTGGCACGACCTTCCTCGTGCGCAATACATTGTTTCGGGCGGGCGAGATGTGCCGACAATCCCGGCAACTATAAAGACTAGAACCAGGAGACCGATCTCTGTGGTTTTGAGTGAGGTGAAAATCTGTTAGAAATGTAGTACCAAATGGTGGCGCTGACGATGCTGATACACCGGAATATATTCCAACTCTAGATATAATTGTCTAGTCTAAGTTTATCGTAGTCAGCCGTGCTAGTGGTGTTAGGCTGTACGCAGTTGTATGTTTGGTATGAGAAAACTGAGATAAGTACTCTAAATGTAAAATTGCTAAGATTTTTATTATAAATTTGCATTTTTTGTCAAATGCTTGTCGTTATACTCCATATTGTTTTCGGTAAATTATTGTCGCCAGCGCCACCATTTGGTATTACATTTCTGACAGATTTTCGCCTTTTGGAGGCGAAATCAAGCTTAGTTCGGTCTCCTGGTTCTAGTCTTCATATCGGCAACAATAGACCGCGAACACTATATCCGGCCCGCGACGCTCGCTGTTCTCCAAAACCGATTTGTACGACATTACTCGCGCGACGTGATACCCGCGAAGGATATCCGCGGGAACTATTGTTCCCACGCGGCGCTACGCGGCTCGCACGAGCGAGGACTTTGCGGCGTACGCGGTCACTACTTCCCGGGGCAAACGCTCACGGAATCCGCTCTCCGCCTCGGCCACGATACCCGACGCGATACAGCCCCTCTCGCTTGAGTCCGACAATTTACCAAAAACGTGAGGCCGCCCCGCGGCTGATGCAACACTAACACCAACGTGTGTCGAACGCAAAACGAGGTGGCTCGCCGGCCAGTGGCTTTACACAACGCGATTGCGAGTTCACGGGCCACCTCATCGATATTTGTCCTGGCTTCTGTCACTTCTCCGTCACCAGCGGGTGTCCCTCGGGCACCAGATTGGCCTTGCTGTTCTGACGCAGGCTCTATTACCGAAACCGATAATGCGATCTAGCGTCAAAAGACCCACAAGTATCAGATACGTCTGTCCGGACCATACGCACGCACGCAAAAGCAATAAAGATTGCGATCGATGCCGCGAATCCCCACTAAGGGCTGAGCGCTAGTCCTCGCGCATCACATTGCTCCAATCACAGTAGAGTGAGCAGTCTTGCGCCCGTAGGACCGTAAATGTCTTAGTTCTTCCGGAAGTCCTACAGGCCCCCCGCGAAGACAGAATTTGCTGCCGGTAGCTTCCGGTGCTTCTCGACGGCCCCTGCTGTCCTCCGCCTCCAGTGAGAGGGTCCAGCACTCCGCCTCCAGTGAGAGGGTCCAGCACTCCGCGGGGGCAATTCCGCGGCCTCGGCCTCCAGGCCGCCGCCTCCAGTGAACTCACCGTTTGGTAACTAGCCGGGCGCCGATTTTCCATACGACGGCCCCAACTTTCCCAGTGCTCGGTGCGCTCGCTCGCGTCCCGCCCGCTTGCCTCGCCCCTCCGGCGGTCTCTTGCTTTCGGCCGTTGCTAGCCGCGTTTGCGGAATCCTTCCGGCGCACCCCTCCTTCCGCACTTGATGCTGCCTCTCCTCCGAACTCCTTGCTGTTGGTGCGGTGAGGCGCTCGCCGAGTTACCGAAAAGAATGTAAAATATTTAGGCTATTTATTCTATATTCGTCGCGATTCGGAGATTTCCCGATTCGCTCTCGCTTCTCCGTTCGGCGTGAACTCGCAGCCTGTGGCGGGGGAAGGACACTGCTTGTCGTGACAGCGGAATAATAATAATAATAAAAAAAAATATATATATATTTTTTTTTCATTATTCCGCTCTCTCTTTCTCTCTCTCTCTCTCTCTCTCTCTCTCTCTATATATATATATATATATATATATATATATATATATATATACAGGGAGTCCCAGAGCATACTGGTCACTGTTCATAAAAAGGTAGATGGGATCGAGATGAACATAAAAGTTCAATATTGTTGTGGGTTTGGTTTGCTAATAATCGAGATATAAATTTTTTAAATTATGCGAATGAGAGCGCGCCTTGCGCGCCGAAGGAAGGGCTCGAGCCGCTCGAGCCATAGCACGGCCTACTGTTTCAAGCATTGGCTGCCGGCGGCGGCGGGGGAAAGAAGGAGAAGCGTGGCGTCGTCGCCGTTCCCACGTCTCGCCGCACCGCACCTAAGCTCGCGTCGATGGCTGCTACGCACACTCGCGATTACATGACGAGATTATAAATTATTAATAAAAATAGGACAAATTTAAATCGCAATAAACTTTTGTAAATAAGAAAGTCGAAAGAGAGAAAGCAATGGAAACGTATGGAACCTGCAAATAATTTAATATTTGCCGCATCAAATTCTCTCATCGTTTTTTATGGAATATTAAATTAACGAAGATTTATCACGATTGATTCTTTATACATTCTCCTTTCGTAACCATCTTATTAGAAAATTACGAAATGCACGAAATACTATCCCTAATATGCACTCTTTGTAAAATAACACGATAGAAAAATATTCACGTTTGATCTAACGACTTCAGGATAAATTATTCGATGCAACTTCTACGATAATTATAGGTAATTAGAGATCAATGTTATGTCAAGTATCGTTAGTATGGTTAACTAGAAATGATTTTCTCTTGTATATGATAGAGAACTTCAAATTTCTTCTATCGTTAATACATTATAAGTCACTGAAAATCTATCGTAATTAATAATGCAATTAAAGGTAGAAGAAACTCTGAATTCTTTTATTGATTATTGAATTTTTTATTTACTCTTGATTCGTATGTAAAATTGAACTTTATACTTTTATACTTTGTAATTTAGCAGGAATATCTTTCCCTCTAAAGTATTTACTGAAACACGATAAACGTCATTTTCAACAACAGTTCCAATCAATATTATTAGAGTTTCATTAAATGTCATAAAATTTGTTTAACAATATTACTATTTTTTAACATTTTTAACATTAAACACGATACGACACTCAGAAAGAAAGTATCGTGCTGATTATTTAGCGCAGTTTTAGTGATAATTTTTGATAATTTTTTTTTCGATCGTGTGTAACACTAAAAATATAAAGAAATGATAATTGTTAAAATTTTATTTTATTCAAATTACACATAATGAAAGTAAAATAGTACAAACTAAAGATGTTGTTAAACGTGGTAATATTTATTGTATTTGTGTACTACGTAGTGCTTGAGAGGGAAAGAGAGAGAGAGAGAGAGAGAGAGAGAGAGAGAGAGAGAGAGAGAGAGAGAGAGAGAGAGAGAGAGAGAGAGAGAGAGAGAGAGAGAGAGAGAGAGAGAGAGAGAGAGGTGTCATACTAAAATGCGCGAAATACTTATCCATAGTATGTTACACTCTTTGTAATAATACAGAAAAATATCCTCTCTTGATGTAACGATTTCACGATAGCTTAGGCGCAATGCTACGATAATTATGCTTAAAAATTAATGTTCAATATCATGTATTGTTAACACAACGAAGGATTTTCTTTTATAACCATAGAAAACTTACAGTTTCTTCTACCTTTAATTGCATTATTAATTACGACAGATTTTCAGTGACTTATAATGTATTAACGATAGAAGAAATTCGAAGTTCTCTATCATATACAAGAGAAAATCATTTCTAGTTAACCATACTAACGATACTTGACATAACATTGATTTCTAATTACCTATAATTACCGTAGAAGTTGCATCGAATAATTTATCCTGAAGTCGTTAGATCAAACGTGAATATTTTTTTATCGTGTTATTTTACAAAGAGTGCATATTAGGGATAGTATTTCGTGCATTTCGTAATTTTCTAATAAGGTGGTTTACGAAAGGAGAATGATAAAGAATCAATCGTAACAAATCTTCGTTAATTTAATATTCCATAAAAAACGATGAGAGAATTTAATGCGGCAAATATTATATTATTTGCAGGTTCCATACGTTTCCATTGCTTTCTCTCTTTCGACTTTCTTATTTACAAAAGTTTATTGCGATTTAAATTTGTCCTATTTTTATTAATAATTTATAATCTCGTCATGTAATCGCGAGTGTACGTAGCAGCCATCGACGCGAGCTTAGGTGCGGTGCGGCGAGACGTGGGAACGGCGACGACGCCACGCTTCTCCTTCTTTCCCCCGCCGCCGCCGGCAGCCAATGCTTGAAACAGTAGGCCGTGCTATGGCTCAAGCGGCTCGAGCCCTTCCTTCGGCGCGCAAGGCGCGCTCTCATTCGCATAATTTAAAAAATTTATATCTCGATTATTAGCAGACCAAACCCACAACAATATTGAACTTTTATGTTCATCTCGATCCCATCTACCTTTTTATGAACAGTGACCAGTATGCTCTGGGACTCCCTGTATATATATATATATATATATATATATATATATATATATATATATAGGGAGGGAGGGAGGGAGGGAGGGAGGGAGAGAGAGAGGGAGGGAGGAAGGGAGGGAGGGAGGGAGGGAGGGAGGGAGAGAGATTGATTGATTGATCTTTTATTAGCTTTCTCAGCTATTTTCAATACATATATATACAATTTTATGCTACATCATTAAAAACAAATTCTTTTAGCATTCGTTTAAACATTTCTAAACGATTACAATGTTTAACTTCGTGTGGTAATGCGTTGTACATTAACACACCCTCATAAAATAAACTTTTTTGCGCGCTTCTTGTTTTTCGGAATTCAATAACAATATCCCCTGTCTGCCTAGTTTCGCGTTCTCCCTCTACTATTCTAAGTCTATTACTAAATTGCTCCGGCATCATATTATTTAAGATCTTAAAAATAAATATGCACATATTGTAATACAGCCTTTGTCTTATGGTCATAAATTGCAACGCTTGGTGCATACATTTAACTTTGGTACGTTTGTCACATTGCAATATGACTCTCATAGCTCTATTTTGCGCTATTTGGAGCCTACTTAACTGTGTATCCCCCATATCTATTAGTAGCGTTGCACAATACTCAAAGTGAGGTGCTATAATTGTCTTGTATATCGTACATCTAGTGTAAGCCGAGATAAAGTTCCCTATTCTATTTAAAAAACTTATTTTCTTCCCTATTTTCTTTAGCATGTAATCACAGTGACCGCTGAATATAAGTCTATCATCAATAATTATGCCCAAGTACTTTATTATTTCTACGCGCTCAATCTCATTTCCATCCAAACATCTCACAATAGTATTGCCTCTCAATTCTTTCCTTATACCTCTAACTAACATATATTTTGTTTTCCCCGCATTCATCTTCAGTTTATTAATATTCATCCATTCCTCCACTACGTTAAATGCAATATTCAATTTCCTCTCTATCTCCGCACTACTCTCACCTGTTACATATATTAACGTATCGTCCGCAAACACACATCCGAGCAAACGTTAACAATATCATTCATATATATTATAAACAACAATGGGCCCAATACCGAACCCTGTGGCACTCCGTATTCCGTAGTCAGTATCTTAGACCATCTATCATTAAATTGAACTTGTTGCATTCTATCTTTTAAGTACGACCTAAACCATTCTAGAACTGTTCCTGTAATACCATACTGGTATAATTTCTCTAATAATCTTCCTCTATCAATTGTCTCGAAAGCCCGTTTAAGATCTACAAAAATAACTCCTACTATTTGTCTCTCACTAATAATCAATTTCCATTCATCTATAACTGTTTGAATTGCTGTTTCACACGAGTAATTTTTCCTAAAGCCCGACTGATGTTCCGTTATAATATTATTACTTTCTAGGTAGACCTCAATTTGCTTTTTAACTATTATCTCTAATACTTTTTCATATATTGGTAATATATTAATAGGCCTATAATCACTTGCCCTCTTAGGTTTCTCTACTTTTGGTATTGGAATTATCGTGGATGTTTTCCACTCTTTCAAGAAACAACCCTCACTCAATGACTTATTTATTATATCACAATATTTCTCTTCTATGACACAAAATACCGTTTTTAATATATCGCTAGTTATTCCTTCTTCTGTACCTTTCTTTTTTGGTAATTCCCTAATGATTTTTCTTACTTGTTCTGTCGTAATTGATTCAAATTTTTCTAGCTCTCCCATCTTTTCAATACAATAAATAGTTCTCTTATTTGTGCTCGTTGTATAATTTTTATCTATAGATTTTATTATGTCTTTAATACTTTGTATATAATATAAGTTAAATTTATCAGCTATATCACACTCTATATTATTGTCTAATATTTCAAAATCTATGTTTCCTACAAATTTCGCGCCTATTGGTCCTCCTCTAATAATTTCTTTTAATGATTTCCACATAGTTGTGGGATTGTTACTATTATGATCAATCATGTTTTCATAATATTCTTTTTTCTTTGTTCTAATTAAACTAACTACTGCATTTCTTTCTATTTTAAATTGTTGCCAGTTTTGTTCCGTGCTATCGTACAGTGCTTTTCTATAAGCCTCATCTCTTCTAGTCGCTAGCTCTTCTATTTCCTTTGAATACCATTTTTTCCCTTCCCATATTTTTGGTATTCTAAAAATTTTCTTAGGTGCTGAGATGTCTAGCGCATCTACAATACTATTAATTAAATTCTTTGCCTTTACATTAATATCTAACTCATTAATATCTAAATCATATCCTTTTTCTAAATTACTCTCCACTAGCTTAATAAACTCATCCGCATTATATCTACTATAATCCCTGCCACTGAATTCTTTATATTTATTTACAATCTTGTTCGTATTTATCACAACTTTTATCCACGCATGATCCGTTATCTTAGGTTCGTACTTGACTTCTACATTTATATCTTTATTCGCAAAAACTAGATCTATAATTGTTCTACTATTTTCGGTAACTCTCGTTGGTTTATCCACATACTGCTTCATACCTAGACTTTGCATAGTCGTTAGTAGTTTATTTGTATAATAAGAGTCTGTCATACAATCTATATTAAAGTCTCCTAATATTATACACTCTTCTTTTATTGTTAATTCTTCTACTATCTCCTCTAAGAATCCTATAAACTCTCCATGTGACGCACTCGGTGAATGATATATTACCATTAACACTCCTTTAAACAATTTCTCTTTTACTTCTATTGCAACGCACCACACAATTCTTTCTAATTTTTTCAATACTACTATTTCATACTTGATATCGTCTCTTACATACAGAGCAACTCCCCCTGTATTTCTATTTTCCGCGTCGCATCTAACCACACTGTATCCCGGTACACTTATTTCACTGTCTTCAATTTCCGCAATCAGTCTCGACTCCGACAATGCAATAACTGCCGGATTTAATTTCTTCATAATCTGATGCTGTATCTCGTCCTTATGTGCCATTAAACTTTGCGCGTTTGTATATATTATCTGATCCTCTTCTTTCTGTAATTGCTATTTTTTGGCTTCCCATCCACTTCTCCTCTTCTCCTCTTCGATAGCCCTCTTGTATGTCGGGCATTCCGGATCCAGAGCATCATGATCGTCTTTTATTTTTAAATTATATGTTTTTATTTTAAACATACAATTTACACATTTGTTCTGCTTCTCTCTACATTCACTTGCTTTATGCTTTCCTGTACATTTATGACACGTTTCATCTCTCGTACAGTTTTTTGCAATGTGGTAGAATCCCCAGCACTTGAAACATCTCTTTATGCTAAACTGATTGAACACAGGACATTTTCTCCAGCCTATATTCAACTTTTCTTTTTTTAACATCAATTCATGTGTTACTTCATCTACTTCAATTATTAAAGATCTACCTTCTTTTCCTTTCCTTCTAGATTGACTATCATCCATATTTTTTCTTTTCGGGATTTTCTTAACTATGCTTATACGAGATTCACCAATACTATTCTGTTTCTTTATTGTATCTATTAGCTCATCGTCATCCAACTCTATTTCTTCCTCGCTAATATTAACAATTTTTATTTTCGGCTTCTTTTGTACTGATTCTGTAACATTATAATTGTCACCTAGTTTAGACTGTACTACATCTTTTAATTTATCTATTTCTTCTCCGGTCTCACATCCTAGAATTACTGTTCCTTCTCTTCCTTTTCGTACCTTTGTTATCCCCATTGGCATATTCTTAATATCAACTTTTTCTTTTATTATTTTTTTAGTGGTCTCACTTTCTTGCTGAGTCTTCGGTTTGATGATTATGATGTTTTCCTTCTTTTTCTTTATTGCCTCACTGTAACTGCCGCGCACGTTTTCCGCTGACGCCTGCATTCCTCCTCGTATTATTTTTCGTAGGTCTTCCATTTCTTGTTTAATAGCTTTTATTTCCTCTTGCACTGTTTCTTTAATCAGCATTTTTATTTCTCGTTTGCATGCCATTTCATCTTTCATCTCTCTCATAGTTCTTACTAGCCAATCAATTTTTGTATCCATGCCCATGTTGACTCCTATCGCTCTGCTTCCGCCACTTCCCGTCGATCCCGTAGAACTTAGTCTTTCTCTTCCGCTTCCCGTCTGTATTGGTGTTTTTTTCACATCTATATCTTTTTCACTGTCTACTGTGAACTTCTCATATGGGCCAGGACAAGACACATATTCTCGATTTCTGTCATACACCTTATGTTTACTTGCACATCCAGGATAGAAGAAAAGTTTGACACATGACTTACATGTCACGACCTGACTTTTTATTTCCTTCTTACATGCGGCACATCTATATTCCGCATATTCATCGACCATATTAGTAGGTATCGGCTGATGCCGATCCTATCGATACGGGCGCCCACTCACGTACGTAACTTTAATTAATATACACGTCACTATAAATGTTTACCTGTCGCGACATGTATGACCCGCATGGAAAATATACTGATTTTCCGCATAGATCCACGCACTCTCGCTAGAAAACTTTGGTCCTGTTTGGTCCTTACGCTTATTCTTACAGCCACGACACCTTTTTATAATTTTCTTTCACTTCTTAATCACTTTAAATTAACTGCATTTGCGGAGCGATCTTTGACACGTCCATCACGGTAGAGACGCGAGAGAGAGAGAGAGAGAGAGAGAGAGAGAGAGAGAGAGAGAGAGAGAGAGAGAGAGAGAGAGAGAGAGAGAGAGAGAGAGAGAGAGGGAGAGAGGGAGAGAGGGAGAGAGGGAGAGAGGGAGAGAGGGAGAGAGGGAAAGAGGGAGAGAGGGAGAGAGGGAGAGAGGGAGAGAGGGAGAGAGGGAGAGAGGGAGAGAGGGAGTACATGTTTAATTTATATAAGAAGTGTTGTTCAGTTTGTACGGGCTAGTTATTTGAACTCGTTTCTAAACTTAATATATAACTTTATTCATTAAGTATTACATTCCACTCGTGCGTAGACTAACGTGCTCGCTCCGGTCGTTATGGAAAACTAAACTATATTTCGAGAGAATACCGCCTGCTCCAATCGCTACGGAGCCACAAAGCCGAGTGAGTACTTCATCGATCCGTCGATCCCTTCGTTCGTTCGGTCGAGCCAAAAACATTGACTGGCAGTCGTCGACATTTCGCCCACCAATTAATCACAGATTAATTCTTATCGTCATTAATGGTTAATTGACACAATTTTGTGATTGCTCGCTTTATAATATTGCCGCTCGTCTTAACAGTAACGACTCGAACTCTTCCGTCGGTGCTTGGATGGAGGTCGAGGAGTCTTTCCATTTTCCAATGCAGAGGCGGTGCATTTTCATCTACAATTAAGACTATATCGTCTTTAGCTAATTTCTTTCCTTTGTCCATTTGCGTTTGCTCTGCAATGAAGTTAGGTACTCGACGCTTCCAGAAATGCTGTGTGATCCGCTGAATCAACTGCCATCGTTTCAATCTATTTACAGGAGTATCAGTCAAATCGATGTCCGGCAAATTCGTTAACGGTTCGCCTATTAAAAAATGCGCAAGTGTCAATGGCTGCATATCGTTTAGGTGTGAAGAGAGCTGACTTAGAAGTCTCGAATTCATACATGCTTCGATTTGAACCAATACAGTGTTAAACTCCTCAAAAGTAAGCCGAGTTTCACCAACAATTCTTTTCAAGAGATATTTACACGATTTCACTCCCGCCTTCCATAGTCCGCCCATGTGAGGGGCATGGGGCGGGATGAAGTGCCACTGAATATTTCTGGACGTGCAATCAGTGGCGTAGCAAGGGAGAGTGGGGGGAAAAGGTGAAATTTTCCCCGAGCGGCAGAGTTTAGGAGGCGGCAAAATTTTCGATCATTTTCGAGAGGCCTTTTAGGTGTTAAAAAAATCTGATCAAAACTAATTTTTTACACATATAATTTGGATTGATTATTAAATAACACGCGATATACTAACACACATACATTATACACGTAAGAAATTAGTTTTGATTAGATTTTTTCAGCGCCTAGTTTATACTCCTGATACTAGGCAAAGTAAAAAACCAAAGTTAAGAAAGTTATTATTAAGTTATAATAAGTTTTAAGTTTTCTCGCGAACCAAAGATGTCAAATGCGGGTTTTTTAATAGCACGCGATAACATGTGCCCACAACCGAGATTCATTTGTCTATCTTTCGGTCAACAATTGAACGACGCCACGACGCGTATTAACATGCGCGCTTCACGCGTCTTACGTGAACGTCAATTGCACAGACAGTGCTCAACAGCTCGACAGATGAGTGAAAGCAGCAAGAGAGCAAGATTAGTATCTATTTAAAAAGCTAGCAACAGTCTATTTTTATATTTTTCATTTTTAATTGAAAATGGACGGACGAAAACGTTTAAGCGGCGCTCAATATAAAAAAAAACGCTCGACTTAAGCTAGAAAGAGAATTGAAAGTTTTAAGTGCTACAAATAAAATTGATTCTTTCTTTGTAAAACCGAACACATCAGCTTCAGCAGATACCAGCGCATATATATCTATTTCGCCATCGACAGAAATTGTTTCTCAATGTGAAGTTGACGATAGTGATAAAGGTACGTTTTATTTTTACAATTATGATCGTGATATATACGGGGTGTTAATTATTTGCTATTGGAAATGTCTTATTTTATCACGTTGCAATTGACCACAGCCATTTACAGCGATCGGTGTTTAGAGTTTTCCAGAAATCAGATCCAAAATTAGATCCATAAATCAGAAAATTTTATATTAAATTAGTCAATTAATGATGCGAGTAATTGAGCACCACTTCTTGTCACTTACTATAAGTACATAGCGTTACTTTTTATGAAAAATTAAGTAAAAACATACTTTTTGTGGTATTTAATAAAGAAAATATTTTTAAATAAATTTCAATCAATCAGCATCATTCTTTAGACAAAAGTAAAATTGCATAAACGCCTCGTTACTTAAAAAAAAACAGCGGGGCTTATGCATATTATCGAGTGTATGGCATACAGTTCTATCAGTCCAATGTCTGTCTAAAAGACAATGCTGATTAATTGGAATTTAGTCAAGAATATCTTCTTTATTAATCATCGTAGAGAAAAATGACTCGGAACTTTTTTACTTAAGTCTTCATTAAAAAATAAGGCCATATATGTATATACATATACTTAATGGGCGATAGCTAATTAACACCTTTTATATTATAGATTACAAACTTTAAAAAAATTAACCTTTTCCGTTTTGAAAAAAATGTTAGAACTGCGGACAAAAGAAGACTTAAAGTGTGAAACTGAACTTACAAAGGATATTGTAATTATTGACGAACATAAGCAAAAAGATGGAAATATCAGTAGTGTGGAAGAAAAAGAAAATAGTTCTATTGTTTTTTGGAAAAATTCCATTGACTTAAATGACCCATGCACTTGGTTTCCAATTTCGGATAAAATTAAATGCCACCTTATCAGCAAAGAACCAGATCAAGGAAGAAATGCTAATTTTGAATTAAGTGCACGAGATTGTGGCAACGACACAATAGTAAAATTTAATCCTGGCTGGTTCGACAAAAACAAGAAAAACGGTGAAAAAATGTCGCGTACATGGCTCATCTATTGTAAAAAAAGACAATGTTTGTATTGCTTTCCTTGCTTACTATTTGAAACTGATCAATTGTCAAAATTTAGTAAACCTGAAAAAGGCTTCTTTAATTGAAAGAAATTAAATCTAAAAATTTTTGAGCATAAAAACAAACCGGCTCATCGAACGAACTATTTGAAATGGCAAAAGCTGAAAAGTGATTTAAAAATGTCAGCATCCATAGACCGAGACTTGCAACAACAATATTGACCGAGAAAGAAAAATGGCGTCATGTTTTAAAAGTTATTGTTGAAACTGTTTTATTCTGTGCTCAAAATAATATCGCTCTGAGAGGACATGGACAACTGGGAGAAAAAGACTGCGGTATTTTTTTAAATCTTATAGAACTTATTAGTCGACACGATAAAATTCTTGCGGAACATCTTTCAAACAATAGACGCGTTACTTATCTTTCACCACAAATACAGAACGAATTTATTCATTTGCTGGGAGAGCACGTTCGTGAAAAAATTATCAGTGATATAAAAGAAGCAAAATATTTTACCATAATCTTTGACTGCACCCCAGACATCTCCCATGTAGAACAGATGTCTCAAGTTATTAGATATGTTGATAAGGAATGTAATATTCGCGAAAGTTTTATTGATTTTATTGATACTGTAGACAAAACAGGAGAGGGTTTGGCGCAAGTTATATTAGAAAAATTAAAACACGACAGTCTAGAAATAGAAAACTGCCGCAGTCAGGCCTATGATAATGGGGCAAATATGGTCGGTAAATATAAAGGTGTCCAAAGTCATATTTTAAGTATTGAAAAGTCTGCTAAATTTATGCCGTGTGCTGCTCATAAATTGAATTTGGTTGGTGTTCATGCTGCAAGTGTTTTAGTAGAAATGGTAAACTTTTTCGGTATCGTGCAGCAGATTTACGTCTTCTTTTCTGCATCAACAACGCGCTGGGATTTATTGACAAGTAAATATAAACATAAACTGACTTTAAAAACGCATTCTGATACAAGATGGGCTTCAAAGTATAATGCAGTAAATTCCTTACTAACCGAATTTGGAAATGTTCTCAATGCATTGAACAAGATTTCAATGGATAAATCGTACGGAGATGGTATGTCTACTGCGAGGGGATTGCTGAAATTGCTGGATTTTGAGTTCGTGTTTAATTTAGTACTTTGGGAATCTATATTAAATCACATTCATCGATGTAATAAATCTTTGCAAAGTATAGAATTGACACAAAGTGACGTATTAAAAGTAACGAATTCATTGAAGAACGCAATTTCATCAATTCGTAATCGTGGAATTGAGTCAATAAAACAAAAAGCAGCATCTATATGTGTACATTGCGATTCGATCCCAAATTTAAAGAAGTCCGTTTGAGAAAAAAAAAACAATTAAGTGGCGAATTAGCTTCTAATGAAACTCTTGATAAAGAACGTAAGATTCAACAACAAATGTTTTTGATATGCGATAGACTATTAATGGAACTGCACGATCGTTTTCTTGCGACCACGGGCATAATGGATATGTTCAATATTTTAAGTGACAAAATTTTAACAATGACGGACGACGACATCACTCAGAAATCAATTACTCTCGTTAAAGAATTCCTCAAAGATTTCGACGCAGATGAATTAGTAAGTGAATTGCTGTCTTACAAATATCTTATACCAGAAATTATGAATAATCTTAATAAAAATAATAATAATAAAGTACAATAATTTTAATTTTAAAGGAATTTTTCAAATTAAATTTGCAAAATGTATACCCTAATTTAAGTAATGCATATAGACTTTTTTTAACTTTCCCTGTAACTGTAGTAAGTTGTGAGAGGAGTTTTAGCAAATTAAAAATAATTAAAAATTACTTACGATCGACAATGACACAAGGACGTCTAACAAACTTGGCGATTTTAAGTATATAGCGCGACATATCTTGTTCTATTAATTATGACGAGATTGTAAATGAATTCGCAGAAAGGAAATGTCGTAAAATTAATATGTAACTGCAAGAGAACAATATTTATGATCTACAATTTTATTATAAACATGCAAATATATTACAAAATAAAACTCAACAATTTTGAATTCTTTTTCTGTCCAAAGGCGGCATTTTTGAAAATTCCCCCGAGCGACATTTTTTCTTGCTACGCCACTGCGTGCAATATTCATTTACCGACTCACACATTTCGCCTCTAATCGCCTTACATAATTCGCCCAGCTCTCTTCTCGCGCCCACGAAATTCGTCGCATTATCGTTATATATTTTTTGCGGATGACCTCGCCTTCTTACAAATCGACGCAACGCACCGATAAACGCATTCGTAGTTAAATCGCCTATCGCTTTCAAGTAAACCGCCTTCGTTGAGAAGCATATAAACACGGCAATATATGATTTGTTGGTTTTTTGTCCTCGCCCTCTGCTCACTAACGTGGTAAGTGGGCCCGCCATAATCTACGCCTATCACGGTGAACTCTCGTCGACAAACCACCCTGTCCGACGGTAATGACTCCATAATTTGACTTAATGGTTTAGGGTTGACTCTAAAACAAGTTGTACACTCGCGAACCACCCTGCGAGCCAAGTTGCGCCCGTTTAGAGGCCAGTATTGCTCCCGAAAAGAGCAGCCCTTGCGGACCCGCGTGCAGCATCCTCCGATGCTCCCGCTCCAGCAACAAAATCGTGAATCGACTTATCGCGGGCAATAGAATGGGATGCTTTTTATTGTAGTTCATCATAGCTTTTTGCAATCTGCCGCCCACCCTGAGAACTCCGTCTCCATAAATAAGCTCATACTTGCTAACGCGCTTCCCGTCTCGAGGCCCCAGTTCCCAGACAAGCAACGCATTTCCCTCTCAAAAATTGACCTTGACAATGTTTGACTAATTTTAAACGCGCCGACTTTAATTCCTCCACCGATATACTCGCATAGTTTCGATCAATTGTCCCGCATCTTGCGTTTGATATAAATCGACAACACCATGCTATTATTCTCTCGATTTTTATCAATGACGAGAACCTATTCAAAATTTCATCTATTATAGAGCTAAATGTTGCCTAATTCACGCATACCTGTATTTCTCCTTTACGCTCGGATTCAATAATTTCTAATTTTTGATCGGATGGTTCCGGAAATCGAGGACGATACTGCCAACGTGCCGCAATCTCCGAAAGCCACGGCGGGCCCAACCACCACAATAAACTTGTGTCCGGATTATTACAACCGGCGCCACGAGAAATCAAGTCAGCTGGATTTTCTTTGCTTGCTACGTGTCTCTAATGATCGGCCGACAAAATCGCCTGTATTTTAGTAACTCTGTTAGCCACAAACGTCTTTTGTCGATCCGCGTCTCCTGCTATCCAGGCAAGGACAATCGTCGAATCGCTCCACGCGTATACGCCATGAAACGTAATCGGTAAAGAATCCAAAATTAATTGAATTAAATCGACCAGTATTACCGCTCCACATAACTCGAGTCGCGGAATTGTCAATTTTTTCACCGGAGCCACACGCGATTTTGTGCACAGCAATCTTGAGACGACTGGGTTTGCTTCATCTATCGCCTGTACATATGCGCACGCGCCGTATGCTCGCTCGGAGGCATCGCAGAACGCGTGTAAATTGACGCGCACCGGACTCGCGACTCCCACCACTCGCCTCGGCACTCTTACCACCAAATACCAGAACCTTGTCAATTCTTCCATGTAATCGAACCATGCCTTCTGCAAATCGATTGATAACTCGTTCTCCCACTCAAGACTTAACTGCCACGTACTTTGCATAATAAATTTTGCTTTGATCACCAGCGGGCTCGCCAGTCCTAATAGATCAAATAACTTTGAAATAAATGATAATAATTGTCGCTTCCCAGGTAGCAAGGTGACGTTAATACGACGTCAATAATTCGTCATTTAAGGTCGCAGACGTCATGTTACCAAATTAAGACGTAATAGTAACGTCATTTTTTGACCTATTAATTACGTTAGTCATTTATCCATCCTACAACGTATTTCCGACGTCATATTCTTGACTAATTAATAACGTCAGTTAATTGATCATTTTACGACGTATTAATAAGATTTTATTAGTGACTAATTACTGACGTTAACTATAATTCTTTGTAATAATTGACGATTTAACCTCAAATGACAAATTATTGAGGTCTAGTGGACGACACCTTGCTACCTATAACTATTAATCATTATTTAAAGATTGATTAATAAACAACATTATTAAAATTAATATAATATTTTATATAATTAATACTATCAATATTTTAGAATCATCCCAGGTAGCACATAATATTTATGATAAATATTTATTAATATTTATTAATATTTATTAATATTTATTTTTTCAAAATATTATAAAAATATTTTATACATATTTTATATATACGAAGAAAAAAATCTTTATTCAACATATTAAAATATAGATTAAATATTTTATATAATATTTATGGTAAATAAAAGATAAAGATTTGTATAAGTAATATTTTGTAAATATATTTATAAATATTTCATAAATATTTTTATAATATTTATGATAAATCTTTATGATTTGTCAAATCTAAGACCACAAAAATATTTATAAAATATTTGGATAAATATTTATAAAATATTTAAATAAATATTATAAATATTTTATCAATATTTTATAAATATTGCATTTTGTCTGAGGTATAATTTAGCTTTATCAAAAGAACAAAGCAAAAACATATTTCTATAAGTTATTCCACATATTATTTTGCATATGTAAAAATCAGGAAAAAAACTGTAAATTTATATTTATTTATAAAAATATTAGTTAACTACAAGTTTCATGTTTCTCGCATCTATTGAACTGATCTATAACAAATATGTATTCATGATCATCAAGTGTTCATGGATCATCACAAAGGGCTAGGTAGCGTACGATCTTCGAAGTCAAGCAACGTCGACGGCGGTTCAGAGTTGGATGGGTGACCGCGGAAGTTAGGCAATTCCAAATGTGACTATGGTGTAGTGGGTCGTGATGCTTGTTGAGAAATAACGTAGATTTTTTTTTTACATTATAATTATGTTATTTCGATATTTTCATAATGCAAGTACTGCATTATGAAAAGGATATTATATAGGACATGTACCCGAAATATTTTCTAAAACGTCAAAATAATGGCTTTTACTACCTGGGATAGTCATAAAAATGACGTTAAAATGTCGTCTTTATTAAATGTAATCTAAAAACCTATGTTTTGTCATAAAAATAACAATAAAATACCGTCAAATGTACGATACTAGCTTCTTGAAAATGACGTCAATAATATGAAAATAATGACGTATTTTTGACGTCAATATATGACGTAGTTAAGATGAGACAAATGTACGTCAGTTTTACGACATTTAGACGTCATTTTATCTCGACATTATGACGTCTGGTTCGTCATAAAATGACCAATAAATGCCGTCAATTAGACGTCACCTTGCTATCTGGGTTAGTTCGTGCATCAGGCATGGCAGTCGATTTAAAATAAAAATTGTCAGTCTAAGGCGCCCATCAAATGTCCAGTTTTATCATTGTCCCGCTCATCCGTTATTGTCTGGAACTCGGCAACCTCACCGTTTGCATCGAACAATTCTTTAGCTCTACTCGATCGCCACTTGTGTAATTCAAATTGCTAACTTTATCAATGCAACCATTTCTGCTGTCAAACATTTCGCTTCCGCGATGTCGTTCACGCCTGTTAACACATCGTCTACATATAAATCCTGCAGCAACGCCTGTGCCACTAGCGGATATCGCGCCGCGTTCTCGCTCGCTAATTGCCGCACGCTTCTTATCGCTAAAAATGGCGCGCACGATTGACCATACGTAACGATGTTTAAATGATACTCCTGTATTGGATCATCTGCTGAAAATCGCCACAAAATTCATTGATAATCCCGATCGTGATCATGAACGAGAATCTGTCTACATTTTTTTCAAATCAGCTGTTATTACTATAGGGTGTACCTGAAATCGTAATATTATTTTGATTAAAGAATCTTGCAAAATCGCTCCGACCATCAACGTATCGTTTAACGATACGCCTGATTTCGTTTTACAGGAAGCATCGAATACAACACGTATTTTCTTGTCAGAATCTCGACATACTCCGTGGTGAGGCAAATAAACAACATGCGAACTCATTGTTGATATCGGCGAGGCAACCGTCATGTGCTTTAGGTCAATGTACTCTCGCATAAATCTAATGTATGATTGTCTAAACGATGTGTTACTCCTTAATTTTCGCTCTAAATATATTAGCCACCTTTCGGCAATAGATCGCGATTCACCAAGTTTACGCTTGTTTTTACGAAAGGGTAATTGAACAATAAATCTACCATCTCTATCTCGAGCATGGGTCTCCTCAAAAAACTTCTCGCACGCTTGTTTCTCTTCGGTCCACACCGTGTCGCGACTCGAACAATCTTCGATCTCCCAAAACCTGACTATCGATCTGTCCAATGACAATTGCGCGCTTAGACACGTGGAGATTTACTCCATTACTTGCGACATATTGTACCGGAGCCGGACCCGAAATGATCCAGCCGAGTCTCGTGTTATGCAGTGATGGCAAGCTCGCGCCAAGCTCGATTTTTTGAGGTTCCAATAGATTTAAAAAGAATTCTTCTCCGATCAGCATATCCACCTGACTCGGACGGAAATATGTATTGTCGGCTAGCTTCAAATTATTTGCCACCGCGAGATTCCTTGTGTCAACCGCGACAGCAGGCACATTTCGTGTGATTTGTGGTACGATCAAAAAACAAATAATTGATAGTCCGTTACACGTGACTCGACTATGATTCGACAGCCCTTTGTTACCTTGTATGTTAAATTGTTTATTCCCGTGATTGCCTCTTGAATGTTCTCAAGGTTTACATTTAGCCTTGAACAAGCTGCCGCAGTTATGAAATGTGCCTCACTAGCACTATCGAGTAAAACGCAAACCGATTGCCGCATTCCGCTAGAGCCCGTAGCATTTACTATGGCGGTCGCCATTAAAATCTGACTCTGACGCGTGCCGCCCGACGCATGGTGCACAGACAGATTCACGCTCGATCTTTCGCTTTGACTATTCTCGCTGCTAACAGATTTTGATTCGGAATTCGCGGATCGCTGCACAATAGAATATTCTCATCCACGTGACACAATGTATTGTGCCGCCTACCGCATGTTCTACAAGAACTCGCCTTACAGTTACCGACCAAATGATCATTTCTTAAGCAATTAAAGCAGTTTTAATTTCTTTATGAGGTCGATTCGTTCTCGCGCGGTCAAATTTACAAATTTATCGCATGAATATGAGATGCGCTCCTTTACATACATAGCATCGTCCCGAACCGTAGCCAGGCTAATTGCTGCATTTGTCGAATTAGCCTTGAGTTGTCCTGTCGAACTCGTACAATCGGCCGCGAAAGGCCTTGGCATTACCCGCGGCGCCGCTCCTTCCGGCTTTTCTTCTGCTATCCTTAAATTCCTCGGAAGTCGACTGACCATGACTCGACTTATTTAACCGTTCGAGCATCTGCACTCGCCGCTGCAAAAATTTAAACAACGTATCAATGGTTATTTCTTGTTTTTCTTTCGTGGTCTCCTCCCAATAACGATGTGTGGCTTTGTCCAGCCTCTCCTCGATCATAAAAATAATGAGGGCATTACCCCAGGGTTCAGCGTCCGAATCTCTTGACTTTACGATTCGTAAATGTTTTCGGAATATATCGATCAATTCCTGGATTACCGCGGCCGACTCCCGTTCGACCTTCAGTGCGTCAAACAAACATTGTATGTGTCGTCGTCTCAACGCTTTCCGGTCCTCATAACGGCTTTTCAGCAGCGTCCATGCTATCTCATAATTCTCAGCTGAAATCTCGATGGACCACGACCCTTGCGGCGCTCCGATTAGATATTGGTGCTTTTCCAATGGTGATAAATCACTATTGTGAATTAATGTTGTGAAGGAGTCGGAAAATCGCTTCCAATTGTGCATTTCGCCCGAAAAACTTGAAAGTTTTATCGTCGGCAGTTTGACCTTGTGTTCTATGTTGAATGTTCCCCGCGATGTGCTTGAAGATCCTAAGCTCCTCAACAATTCGGTCTGCTGCTCCAGCACCTGCACCATCGCATCGCTAGCGCCTGTCGCCGTGCTTGTAGTCGGCCTTAGAACTGCAATCTTTTTTGTCAAAAATGCCTTGAGATCGATATACCGGGCCTCGAACTCGTCGTCCTCTCGCTGATCCTCCGCTGGAAACTCTTCTTCCTCAACAGCGACCAATAATTGTTGCTGAATCTCTTCGAATTCTTTGTGAATTTTCTCCAGCTTGTCGGCGTGAATCGTCAATGTTTCAAATTCTGGAGATATTTGCTTATGGAGCACTCTCTCCGCGAATTTCACGATATTTGTTTGCTTGGCCTTTATATATCGTCTCCTCTTTCGTAGTTCCTTGCATTGTTCTTCACTCATGACGGATGCTCGATTTGTACTTCTCGATTTGTCTCAAAAAGATCCGATCGCTCTACTTGCCGTTCTATCACCTCTCAAATGTTCTGCGCGACGCTCCTTGTCACGCAAGTATCACGCACAATTGTAACACAATAGACAAAAATCCGGCTCGAAGGACCATGTACGGTTATTTGAACTCGTTTCTAAACTTAATATATAACTTTATTCATTAACATTACATTCCACTCGCGCGGAGACTAACGTGCTCGCTCCGGTCGTTATGGAAAACTAAACTATATTTCGAGAGAATACCGCCTGCTCCAATCGCTACGGAGCCACAAAGCCGAGTGAGTACTTCATCGATCCGTCGATCGCTTCGTTCGTTCGGTCGAGCCAAAAACATTGACTGGCAGTCGTCGACACAGTTTATTTAAACGTTCTTTTATTTTAAAAAAGTTAATATTAAGTTTTAATAATTTCAAAATATAAAAATAAAATAAAAATAAAATATGTTAACATATGTTTGTTTCTTACAGATTTTACATTAATAAGTTAATTTTAAGTTACCACGACATACACATTATGTGATATTAAATATATTTATTATTGTAAAACATATACTACTGAATAAATTATACATTACTGAATACAATATGTTCTGTTTAGTATGTTCAACATGAAAAAATTATCTAAATCAATCTTTCAATTAGTGCTGCACCCTCGCTAAACCTTAGTTGCCAATGTGGTTCTTCAACTGGCATTTCCACTTCATTGTCTTTTCGGGTATTTCTTTTGCTTCTGGTAATACGTCATTAAAAATTAAAAAAAGATTATGTAGCACAGCATAAGCGACTACAATTGTAGTTGAGCAAATTAACTTGTTGCTTAATCCTCTTAATAAATACGGAAATCTGCGTTTCCAGATTCCAAATATTCATTCAACAATTTGACGCGTTCTTCTATAAAGTATATTGTAACTATAATAAAATATATATTTTTCTTAGATTATTATCAAAAATAAGTAACTGTAACAAAATTAAAGTTTTAATTTACAAACTGGCAAACTTGCCTTTACAAACTGATTAAAGATTCTTGCTAAGAGAAAAGATACTCGAAATATTATTCTAGATATAGTTGGCTGTAAGACAATTATTGTATCCCCAATAACTTGCTGCAAAAATATTACAATATTACATTATTTTGACAGTATTACATTAAAAAAAGAAACTTTAAACTTTAAAATAATTATAAGTCGTTATTATTATTTTACTCAATATATATTCTGCACATTAAATAACATAATACAGATTTCATTTTATACATAACCTGAAAACTGGCTGTGGCAAAAAATCGTAGGCAAATAAGTAATTGAAATACTGGAGGTATAGGAAGGCCTTGATTATTAATTCGTACAAGTCCTTCTTCGATTTTTGGCAAAATTTCATGTATAGTATTTTTATTGAATCTAAATCGTCTTTTAAACTCTTTATTATTGTAAAATTCAAATGGATTAATCTAATCTCTAATATATCTTTTTGGCGTATGCACATTAATTTCATTATCAGAATTGATTTCTTCAATTTCATGCACATTGATATTTATTATATCTTCTTATCTTCCTAAAATAAAATTTATTTCTACAAAGATATTGTTTTTACATATAAAACAAAGAAGACTATCTTAAGTCACTTTTCGACAAGACTCGACAAAGATCGTCTTATTTACCAATATATATGTCAAATGTAATGATCTTAAATGACTATGAATTCGTAATTAATAAGCTAGTCTTAAGGTTAACCTTATATGAAATAAGTTATATTTATAAATTATATTAAGATATTCGGAAATAAGATCATCTTTGATACGTAACGTCTTGAGATTTTACTTAAGCTTCACCTCATTTTTTGATTATGAATCTAGAACACGCCTTAAGTCTGAATATAAAACAATCTTAAATATAAGAACGGACTATGAATACCGGTCTAAGTCTTGCATAACAAATTTGTCATAAATTTACTCGAACCTTTTACAAAACAAAGCAATTACTTGTCATAAAATTGTTGTCAAAATTAAAAAAACCTTGTAAAGCTTTGATAAAATATTATTTTAGCATAGCTAACTGATTGTGAGTACGTATAACATCTTGACAAGATGTACAGAAATCTTTTGTTTCAGTGGTATCTTTTATTTTTTTACATCTTATTTTCTGATTCAAATTTTAAATGATTCTTAATTGTTAATTCCTCAGACTATATCCATTACCAACGCACAAGGATTCATGTAAGCTTCACGTTTTGTTTTTCTACATGTCAAGCACGGTTTAATTTACACCCTTTTACATTTTTTGACATTTTATACCTTTTACACTCTTTTATATTGTTAAATTAACTGATTGCTAATTTCGGTTTTTGATTGACACATCGGATTATACAAAATAGCTTATCAGGACATTTATTTGAATTTCTTACGTACATGTAGAAAATTTATATTAACTGCTAAGTTTTTGAATTAATGTATTCTGAGGACATAAGATACAATTGCATTGTAAAAACTGTAATTTGTATTTTTTCCAGTGACAATGTTGTAAGATCATTATAATTTAACTTGAAAAGGATCCGAATTAGAGGTCGAAACGTAGTCTGATCAATAAACTTGGCCAGTCAGGTCAACGAAATAAAAGTGTTAAGGTGATTATTAAATGATTCTGTTATATTAATTGTTTAGATTCTACAGATAATCTCAAGTTACTGGAATTCTAAGTTTTTAATATCTTAAAAATGGAGATTGCAGCTATATGTTTCAAAGAATAGTTTCCATCTTCAGATAATTCTAAATAATCCCGGATGGTTTATCGATATATGGTTAATGTGATAATAATAAATTTTTCCCCAAAAAGTCCTGAAGTCTTTAGAATATAACTATATAGTAAGACATTTAATAGATACATTTTATTATTCTATTTAATTTGTATAATAATTTGGTGTGCGTAGAAAAGATTCATGTAAAACTTTATAAAGCTTTTGAGCTTTGTGCACACCAAATCCGGGACACAAGGCCAGAGTATTTGATTGTGCTTTTATAATGTCAGCTAATGTGCCAAAAGTTCTTAAAAGAGTTGTTGCATCAGTTTTGTTGACAGATCTTACTGTTGTTAAACCATTAATCACCTGTAACCAAAATATATTATATATTATATACTATGAAGTATATGTTAAATAAAATAAATATATATCAATTATATAAGAGTTATTTCACGTGAAATCGATCACGCTAAATCCAAAACAGTT
Organism: Monomorium pharaonis; assembly: GCF_013373865.1. Lineage (NCBI taxonomy): Eukaryota > Metazoa > Arthropoda > Insecta > Hymenoptera > Formicidae > Monomorium > Monomorium pharaonis. The sequence continues at coordinate 12,339,449 of NC_050467.1, forward strand.
TCTAACAGACTTCTATTAGGAACCAAAATATAGATCTTTATCAAGCATACTCTTTGACCCTTTCATTTTTTCTAGCAATTATGTTGGCTAGGTCTTGTCGTATGTTTTGAATCATGGTGAAAAATTCGAAGTCAAAATTTAAAAATTCAAAATGATGGATCCAATATGGCGGACGTTAAACATAAACATTCAAAATTAATTATATTAAATTAACTGAAAAAATATCAATTCTGTATTGACCATCTACACATAAAATTTAATTTTGATTAAATGAACAATATTATTTTGCAAAATTCAATATAAAAAAAGGGGACAAGAAATTGCAGCATATATCCCGATATCGATTAAGTAATCGAATAGAGGAGGTATGCGTCAAAAATTCTACAGCTACCCGTAAACAAATAACGGACATTATTGGTAGGGGTGGGTTTGTTTGCACGACCGCTGACGTTTGGACAGCGGAAAGCCATCAGTTCCTTGGTGTAACTGTGACATGGGTGAGTAATTCTGTCCATAAAATGGGATTCTGGCTAAAATTATTTTATGTAACGTTAATAAAAACCAAGTACTTTAATATTTTTAAAAAATTATTTACTATACAATGTCATTTTCTTTCATTCAGATACATCCAGATACTCTGGAAAGAAAATCAGCAGCAATAGCATGCCGAAGATTTGCCGGAACGCATTCGTTTGATGCAATTGCACATGAATTGTGTGAAATATATGCGTCTTTCGGTTTGACACCAGAAAATATAAGAGCGACAGTCACTGATAATGGCTCTAACTTTGTTAAAGCCTTTAAAGAATTTGGTATCGATGTTTCCGACTATAACCTAGCTTTTACATGGTAATAAATCAAATATTATATAATTAATAATTCGTGAATAATAATATTTCGTATTTCCGTATTTAATAATATATTATTAACGACTTTCAGACTTATACAAACTTTTTCTTTTTGCTTCCTCATTGAGGAAGATGTTTACGTGGAAAAAAGTTTATTTCAGTTTTCTTTTTTTTAGAATGTTCTAAAACGAAAAATGAGATTTTTACAAAATGTGTATGTGCGCACGCGCGCGCGCGTGTGTGTGTGTGTACGGATTTAATATCCGTTTTTGCTGTAACTTCCGCACATTTTGAGATATCGGACTGATTTTTTTTTAACGCTAAAGTATCATTAAAAAACGTTTGGTATTGAAATTTGGCGATGATCGATGTAAGGATTTGGCTCCCACTTTATTTTTAAGAAATTTCAAGAATTTAGAAAATCTTTTAAAATAAAAATTGCAATTTTTTTAAATTAAAACTCTTAATTTTCATTGCATATTCTTATAACTTTTCTCGAGAGTTTCTCAAAATACTATAATAAATTTTTTTTCATTAAGTACTTTTGAGTAATAAAGGTGTTGAGTAATTAAGGGGATCCGGGAGTGACAGAGTTACCGACATTTTTTGGGGAACTTGGATTTCCGAATTAGAATAATAGAATGCAAAATCCTTTTACAGGATTAAAGTACGCACAAAAATAAAAAGGGCGACGTATAATTTTTCTGATAAATAAAAAAAATTATTATTTATTAGTCATCTAACGACAATATTTGCTTTATACAAAAAATGTACAGTTTATACCCAGACAGCACATGGACGTCCATAGGATGTCCGATGGATGTCCACATCTGGACATTCGGACATCCATAAAACGTCCAGTTACCGTTCGTCGGATATCCTATGGACGTCCATGGGATGTCCATTATGCACAACTTTGGATACCCCTAGGACGTCCAATGCAGTGCATAACGGACATCCCATAGACGTCCATATAACGGACCATTTTTTGACAATTGTGTACCTATAATTTGGATCGGATTTTTAATAATAAAGTAATTAAAAACAATTAATTTTTGTTATACTTATTTTATTTACTTATATTGTTATATTTATTATATTATTTATATAAACCTATATTTCACTGTATTAATATTTTTTTATAATTTTATATATATATTATATCATATATAGAGTTTATAAAGTTTGTAATTTATATAAAATCATAAAATTAAAGTCCAAACGTGGACAAAAATTTGATGTCTATAAGATGTCCGAAAAAGAACATCCATTTAATGTACAACAACGGATGTCCATTAAATGTCCATTTTGCGTCCACGGACGTTCGGACGCAAATTGGACTTAAACTGGATGTCCATAAGATATCCTGTGCTATATGTAAAAAATAATCACGTCGCCCCCTAGAAAAAACTCTCAGGAATAATATCAGGAATAATATTGCAATTAAAAATAAGATTAGAATCCTAGAAAAAAAGATTCGCAATCCGCAAATTGGAAAATGAAAAAACGAAAATGTAGGTTATGTACGCGTAAAAAGTCGATAAGTAAAGCAATATGAGAAAATTTTTTTTTGTTCTCAATATAAAATTTAATTCATAGATTGATATTAATATGTGTACTTTAATTCTGAAAAAGAATTTCTAAATCTATACAAGAAATACATATAAAATCTCATTAATGATGTGCATGAATGACTCTACATTATCGACTCCAATCAAATTTCAAAGGCACTCCAGGATTCCCTTAAGGCCATTCTACAATAGTCGCAAGTCGCCAGTTGCCTTTTGCGACCGCCAATAAACATTGAGCTTTACGTATGAAGCTCAATGTTTGTCATAAGAAGCAACTGCAGGCGACTTGCGACTATCGTAGAATGGCCCTTAAGATACACATAAACTTTAAAAAATCATAAAAACAGATTAGGGACAAGACGTAAGACGTAAGATGGGATTAAGAAAAGGAAGGAGCCCGTAACATTTTTGTGAAAGTTATATAAATATTAAAAAAAAAAAGTGCAAATTAGAAATTTGCACATTGCTTTCTCATCATTTTAATGTTTGTTAATTCGTTCATTAAACTTTCTCTATGAGGAAGCCAAATTAATAAATACTAATAATTATGCATTAAATAAAATACAAGCTTGCACAATTTTTCTTTTTTTTGCCGACAAATTCTTCATTTCTTGAAAAGTCGTTAATAATACAATTTTTTTGCTCATGTCCGCATATGAATTATATAAATTAAATTCAAAATTCAATTAGTGGTTATTTGTTTCGCGCAAATACCTAATTGAAATGCAATAATAAGTTTTAACTGCAAGTAAAAACGATGCTCATATAGTACTAAACAAATGCATTTTTTTAACAGAAGAATAAATGAGAGAAATATCCGCAGTAAATAATGAAAGTGAAAGCTGCGAAGATAATAATCCGATTTCTGCGGAAGAGGCCGTGGAAGACGTGGAATTAGAGGAAGGGTTTGTCAGCACATGCGAAATAAAATTACCACATCTTAGATGTGCCAGCCATACTCTTAATTTGATCGTAACGACTGACCTCTTAAGAGCAATCAAGCATTCGAGGCAATTGAAAAAGATTCATTTTAATGTTCTTAAGAAATGCACGTCACTGTGGAAGTCTTTACGCTCACCAAAAACAAATGAAATTTTAAGAACATATTTAGGTATTGCTCTTAAGAAGTCAATTGTCACTCGCTAGAACTTATTTCACGATGCCATCACACAAGTTTTGCAGATTAAAGAAAAATTATTAAGCAATCCAGACATCATGTTGGAAAATCCGCTGCAAAACACAGATTTTGAGTATTTGGAAGAATATCCCAAATAGCACTGGATGTTCCAAAAACGTCCATTTTAAGTCCAATTCAGGTCCGCATATCCATGGACATAAAATGGACATTCATAGGATATCCATTATTGGAATTAAAACGGATGTTCTATTCAGAACGTCCTATGTTCGATATCTGATTTATGTCCGCACTTGGATCTTACTTTTATATAATTTATCTTTATTATTTTTATTATGTAATCTAAAAGAAATATTGTAAATTATATATATTATTTACAATATTTCTAATTAACATTAATTTATAAATAATAATAAATTATATTATTTTTAATTTTCAAAAGGTTTATTTTAATTGTTCTACTTTTAGATATAATATGAAATATGTAATATGAAATAATACGTATTATTTTTTTATTTATTATTAACATTATTAATTATTGGTATTTTTTAAAATGTTTGTTATAATATATTATTGTTTCTTTTTCGTTTTTTATCGTTTCGTTTTTTTATTTTCGTTTCTTGTTCTTTTTTTCTTTTTCGTTTTTTTTCCGTTTCTTTTTCCGATCAAAAGAGGGATACAGCAATTGGTCTGAGTCAAGCGCTGTCTCTGACCTAGTTTACACCGAGCACTTGGTACGCGTATCAAATAATAAATAACTAGTGAATGTGTTTAATCATTGGCTGATCAGCTTAAATTCACTACTTGATACGCGTACCAAGTGCTCGGTGTAAATTAGGGCTCTGTCTAACCAGTAGCATAATGGGCGCTAGACAGAGAAAGAAATTGACCCGGACCATATCTCCTCTTTGTCTTTCTGCCGGACACTTTTCAAGAGCTTTTTGCAGGAAATGCTCAGTCCATGCTTTATATCGATAATTTTTACAAAATTTGGATTAACCCACTATTGCAGCAAGCTCTTTAATTGAAAAAAGCCCAAAAGAAATAATCAAACCATAATAGGTCCAAAATTTGATTTATTTCGGACTTTCTATGAATGTCTGAAATTGTGACAAACGTATATCCCATGGACGTCCATTAAAGGACTTTCTATGAACGTACAAAGTTGTGCCACACGTATATCGTATGGACGTCCATCGAATGTCCGACGGACCTTATTTGGACTCTTAATGGACGTCCGAATGTCCAGAAACGGATATCCATTGAACAAACACTGGATGTCCTTGTGTTATCTGGGATGTGCTTTGTACAAGAGATCTAGCATTAGCAACTGACCGTTTGCAAAGCGACAACTGCCACTATGGAGTGCTTCTACTAACAGTGTCATTAAAAAATAAAATGAGTGGCCTATTAAGAAACAATAAAGTTGGCCTATGCAAGCCGTGTGTAGAAGCAATTATGTACAATGTTGAAAGAATATTCGAAAAGATCTTTGATTTCACAGACAGAAATAACTGTGCATCAATTGCAGCGGTTTCCCACCCAAAGAACGCTGGCTGCCATGCTTTCCACAAAATGAGCAAAAAATTGTGTATGATTATTTTACTCAAGCCGTTTCACAAGAAAAGAATAAAGATTCTTCAGATACGTTGGTGATTAACTATGAAGATGATTTTGATTTTGGAGACGATGACGGCATCATCTCTGAATTTAAAACGTCCTCTGATCAGGCAAATATCGAAGTGGATGTGATACGATACTTAAAAAGTACCAATTCAAAATTAGAAATGTTAAATGAGTACTGACTCATTCGAAAAATTTTTCTTAAATATAATACGCCGTTGCCGTCATCGACTCCTGTGGAACGGCATTTCTATTATGCTACAATGATGAATGTACTGAAATATAATCGACTGATGAACAAAACTTTCGAGCAGCGCGTATTACAAAAAGCCAATTTTTTAAAAACTTATATTTAAATTTGCATATTCATACCCGTTCATCGCTACGGTATACGGTATTACGATATTGCTACGATTTAAATGCCAAAAAAATGCCAAAGAAATCTAGGAGAATACCCCATATATATAGTAAACACATACTAACATACCTGTGAAGTTAAGTTAAAGCTTGTAACAATATAATTTATGTGCATTTTCCGTTCATTTAAATATTAATTAAACATTAATTAAACATTAATTTAATTGTAAGAACATTACAATCAATTCATTTTTTAGTTTGTTATTTTAATTAATTTTCTGTACTATTAGAATTAAATTATATTTACCTTTATGGTTTTTTGTTTCTTCAAATTGCAACAAAAATGACTATTTTTTTTACAATATTAAACAATACGATATCATGTTAATATTTGTAATATTATTTAATTAAACATTTATATTCTATATTTATCTAATAAGTATTTAATAAACATTTATAGACAAATGTGGATGTTGGTTATTTCTTTAAATGCCTTCTTCCCCTTCGTTTTTTATATGGAAACGATTACAAGTAATTAATAATTTTTTCTGGGGTTAAATTAATCCAGTGTGACCGTTAACTTTCAGTAAATTCCTTTTCACCCCCTTAAGGATTGAATAATAAAAAATCTTTTTGTAGATGGTGCTTACATCATTAAACGAATATTCTCACGAAATTTCATGTTTTTGGGTTTAAGGATCTGAACTGGGCATCGATGAATAATGAATCAGTCAATCAGAACCTTAGTCTTTATAGATTAATTTCATTTACCACCATCCATTACAGAAACAATTGCTGAGAATATTGTATTTCCAAAGTAATGCATGACATATTTTTTCACATTACCGAAATAATGCATGACATATTCTTTCACATTACCGAAGTAATGCATAATATCTTTTAATGAATTACTTTAGTAACGAGTAATTGTCTCCATGTTGCATTATTTATTATTTTAGTAATAGATAATTGCCCTCATGAGGGGGAGGCGGCAAAGCCCCCCTTGCACCCCCGTGTGTGTGTGTGCGTGTGTGCGTGTGTGTGTGTGTGTGTGTGTGTGTGTGTGCAAAGCATTCTCTGCATCACATAGGTTTGCGACTGTGCACATTTGGTCCGTGCGCATTTGGTCCGTGTGCATCTGGTCCGTGCGCATTTGGTCTGTGCGCATTTGGTCTGTGTCCGTTTCACTCAGCCTGCTGTATCCGTTTATTACTATGCGCATCTGGGACGCTCCCAAAATTTTTCATAACTTCGATCCGCCATCTTAAGCCGCCATTTTGAATTACCAAACTTATAAATATATTAAATAACATGAAAAGAATCCATTTAACTTTTGAAAATAAAATTACTACTAAATTTCAATTATAACGCTAATGTAGCATTTATCAAAACTTATCCGCCATTTTGTAGCCGTCATTTTAAGTTTTGTATTTTTTGGATTATTTTCATAATCAGCAACCCAAATAATCATTAGATACAAAATTCTATACAACTGACTTATATATTAAGTAAATACATACATCAATTTTTTGTATACTGAAAATACCATTTTTGCAATAAATTTTATTGAATAAAAAATAATAATATACTTTCTGCAACTTCAACTTAATATGACTTAGTTCGTCATCTCTAGAATCTAAAATTATGGTCTGGAAGTTTATTTGCATTCAAAAAGCTTCTAGAACGAATTTATCGTGAAAAGGGAGCATTTTTTGTCATTGTTTATTAATTAACAATTGCAAAATGCGTTAATACAAATGATTGATGCAAAGCTCGTATTGTAGTGCATAGTTCTAACATTAACAAGTATGGAACAATTTATTTCACAATTACATGTAACAGACCTCAGTTATATAAAAAAAAAACTAAAGAAAATGAGATGGGAAACATACTTCTCACCGCTCTTAAAAGGGTTGCCAGATAACACAAAAATATCCTCAAGATATCTCAAAGACATTCAGAACGTTTATGCCGAATATTCTAAGGATATGCTTTTTAGATCCTTGGATATCGGAAGCGTCCCAGATGCGCACAGTAATAAACGGACACAGCAGGCTGAGTAAAACGGACACAGTAACAAACGGACACACACCAAACCGACACACACCAAACGGACACAATAATAAACGGACACAGTAACAAACAAACCAAATGCGCACACTGCACATGTGCACGAACCAAATGCAATCCATGTACATTGCAAGCAGAGTAAAGTCCACATAGGTTAGCGACTTGAATGGGGTGGTTGCGGGAGGGGGGGCCGAAGGCCCCACTTGCATCCCCCTAGTGTGTGTGTGTGTGTGTGTGTGCGTGCGTGCAAAGCATTCACTGCATTACATGGGTTTGCAACTTTCCGTGTGTGCATTTGGTCCGTGCGCATGTGCAGTGTGCGCATTTGGTCTGTATCCATTTATTACTGTGTCCGTTTATTACTGTGTCCGTTTGTTACTGTGTCCGTTTGTTACTGTGTCCGTTTGTTACTGTGTCCGTTTGTTACTGTGTCCGTTTGTTACTGTGTCCGTTTGTTACTGTGTCCGTTTGTTACTGTGTCCGTTTGTTACTGTGTCCGTTTCACTCAGCCTGCTGTGTCCGTTTATTACTGTGCGCATCTGGGACACACTCTGGATATCCTGCAGACATCCTGAGGATTAGTAGATGAAAGCCGTGTATGATCGTCTGGTAATCCAAGGGATATCATTTGGATTATCCTAAGGATGTCCATTAAAAATACTTCCTGGATGTGCTAAAATTCTCGAAAACCTTCAGCAATCCAAAAAGGAAAAGATTTCAGCTGATATGAGATATGGGAAAAAATTTTATACCTTTATCAGCTTCCAGCAATAAATAGAGGCAAAGTTTCCCTAAATTTTAATTAATTACGGGATTGAAAAATCATGAATATACTAAAATCGATAAAAATTTCCCAAGATTTTGAACAGTGTACGAGAGCTAATAATAATATGGATGTTTTAGACTACATTGAAGCATACGGAGAACAGGATCAAAATGAATATTAGTCTGTGGAAACAGTATCCTTTGAAAGAATTGTTTCTCCATTATTACTTCCTCAAAGATGTGCCAGCCACACTCTACATTTAGTTGCAACAACTGATATCTTAAGTGGTATCAATTTATGGAATAATGGAAAATATTAAATTGTTGTACAATGACATTATCAATAAATGTACCTGTTTGTGGAACTTGACAAGATCTCCAAACAAGCATGAGATCATGTTCGAAGTCTTGGGAGAGGCACTAAAACAACCCATTGCTACAGTGGAATTCGTTGTTTGACTGTTTGAAACAACTCATAAAATTGAAATAAAATTGAGATAAATTTTTGATCTTGTCTGTTCAACTGGATATTGCAGATTCTTTCGCAACAAATAATTTTATGTAACACACAATTTTAAAAACATACAAAATGAAATTCTTTATTGTAATATGTTATTAATTTTAATAAACAAATGTAATGTTATTAATATTACAGATTTATAAAAGAGTATATCAAATGCACTGAACCAATTGCAGAAGCACTTGATATTCTTCAAGGTAAAGTTGAAATCAGCTATGGTTACTTGCTAACAACAATTATTTCTGCCAAGAATAAATTGCAAAAAATAATTAACGCAAATCTAATTTATTGTACAGCATTTGTTAATCTACTAACAACGAGTTTGGAAAGAAAGTAAAAGCAATTTAACTCTACAATAATTTCGTTCTTGTAACAGTAGATATTTCTTAAAAAAATGTTTCAAAACCATATTATCAATAAGTTTGATTGTATTAATTATTTAGAATATCGAATGTTACAGACGCAAGACAAAAAAACTAAATAATTTTAATTATCGAAATAAATTAATTTAAAATATTAATTTAACTATGTTCATATTTCAATAATTTTAAGTTAAATTTTAAGGGTTTTTCCTTTCATTGTACACTTTTGAATTTGTTTAATATTGTCGAGGAAAGAAAGCAAGCAGCTGTAGCGGCGGCAATTCATCCGAAATTCAAAGTAAGATAGTTGAAGTGCCTGTGTGAAACGGCTCGAGACAATGCAATGGCCACTATAAAAAATGGACTAGCTAGCGGCATATTATAATCATTCAGTACAAAATGTCACAGAGATGGACATAAGTAATGATGGGTTCGATTTCGATAACAAAGACGAAAACGGATCATTTATTAAAAATTTTGGAATTGCGTGTAAAATCGAGTTTCAACGTTTTTATCAAGAGCAAAAAAATGATTTATCGATTTTATATTCTTATCCTATCATCAAATTGGCATTTCTTAAATTTAATACTTTGTTGCTGTCGTCAGCTCCAGTCGAAAGACTGTTTAGTTTCGCCACAATGTTCGACATTGTGAAATTTAATCGTCTCACAGATGAAAATTTTGAAAAAAAGAGTACTCTCAAAAGCAAACAGTACTTTAAGAGTTCGAATAAAATAAAAAATACTTAATATTATAACTCTTTCAATTACCATCAATTTTATAATATATATTTATATATAAATTCACTAAATGTATACTTTGGATATCATTAGGTGCGCAAAAAAGTTCTGGGCTTTAGATTTTAAATAACTGAAACCACAACTTAAATTTTACTTTTTTCCCCACCCTTTTGCGGTTTTAGAGCGTTAACGGTTAGCCTTTTAAAATACCACACGGTTTGATGTTTGATGCACATAATATCAAAAATTAGTAGTGTTCACGATGGCAATAACAAAAAAGCATATTCGATTTTCCATCCATTTCGCGTTTTATTTGAAAAAAACCATTGCTAAAGCCACTGAAATAATTTGTACTGCATATGGTAAGAACGCGGGTTGAGTACCTAGCGGGCGCGTTTCAAGGTGGTGGATCAGAGGGGGTGACCTCCTTTTGGACACGTAACGATTGGACACCGCTCGATTGGACACGCACGATTGGACACGGCTCGATTGGACACCGCACGATTGGACACCGCATTATTGGACACCGCACGATTGGACACCGCAGTCTTCTAGTGAATAACATTTATATATCATATGACAGATTATCTAACCTTAGAAACATCTGGCAGAAAAAAGCTTCGATTTGCCAGAAAAAAAAAAATTGAATTTTAAATGTCTATATACGTATTTTTAGGAGCATCTCGTTTTGCGTGGAAAGTTTCAAATCCATGTGGTGCAGAAAATGCTCGCACGCACGCACGCACGCGCGCACACACACACACACACACACACACGCGCGCGCGGGGGGAGTGCAAGGAGGGGCTTCGGCCCTTCCTCCCGCACCCACCCCGTCCAGTCGCTAACCCATGTAAACTGTATTAGAAATCTGCATACACACACGTGAATGTGTGTGTGTGTCCAATTGTACGGTGTCCAATAATGCGGTGTCCAATCGTGCGGTGTCCAATAATGCGGTGTCCAATCGTGCGGTGTCCAATCGTGCGGTGTCCAATCGTGCGGTGTCCAATCGTGCTGTGTCCAATCGTGCGTGTCCAATCGTGCGTGTCCAATCGAGCGGTGTCCAATCGTTACGTGTCCAAACGGGATACTCCCGATCAGAGGACACCCGGATGGAGACCTTGGCCTGGGCCTAAACCGATGTCCGGGTGGACCGTCCGGGTAGTAGCGACTATAATCGATCCCGGCGAATGTAAAACCCTGCCTAGGGGCGGAAAAACTGGTACCGCAAACCAACTCCCTAAGCCAAGCTGGGAGCCATCGTGGCGAGGGCTGCGTGGCACTGGTGGAGCAGTGTCTCGAACGATGCCTCTGGGGAACCGGGCGAAACCCCAGAGTATTTAGCCTTACCCACGCATGCGAGGCTTTGCGTGGATAGATCGTATATTTTCCTAGTTGCTCGTGGGAACTAGATGGAGAACTTACAAACTAATTTTACAAAACTCACAAAATACATCCAGATGCCCACACAACACACGGACGGATGTCTTATATGTGTCCTGAAAAGTCCTGTTTATGTCCTCGTATTTTAGATGTCCGCGGGATGTCCGAAGTATGTTATCCGGACGTCCCGTTAAATCACAACAACAATAGGACGTCCGAAAGACATATTCCGGACGTCCTGAAATATCGAATATATATTATCGTAAAGATAACAATGGTAATATAATTTGTATTGTATATCGTAATAATCAATAAAATTTATACAAGGTATATTTTTAATTATTTCAAAATAAGAAAAAATATTGTTTATACATTTTTTAATTGTTCAAATATTTTCAACTAATAATGTTACGAGTTAAACATAAAAAACTAAACATTTTTATTAATTATAGTTGTATAAAATTGTTTGAAACGAGAAAATAATTTAAAACATAATATAATATTAAGTAAAATTTGGGTATAGCCCATTACAAATAACGTGTTTTAAGCAATATACAAATTATTGTAAGAAAATTAAATTGTTGAACGTTATTTGTAATGGACTATGACCAACTTTTATTTAACACAATGTTAATATTTATTTTGAATAATTTTCTCGGTCTTAATAATTTTTACGTCCATATAAATTAAATAAAATGTTTAGTTTTTTATATTAACTAAAAATTACTCATTGAAATTATTTAAACAATCAATTAAAAATTATAAAAATTATTCTTTTTTTATTTTGAAATAATAATAGAAATAGAATTAGACATAATTAATTGGCTCCGCCATGCCTCCAAAAGGATTCCAAAAAAAGCAGATAATATTGAAATAGTGCAAAATCATTAGTGTTTTTCTTCAATATTTAACTCGACTGTTTTTCTTTTAAAAATGCACAAATTTGCAATATTAGTAACAGTATCAGTTAGTTTTAATATTATAAAAAAGACTGCGTTTATACTGTAATGCGAACGTGGAAAATAGCACATCGATAACATATATTGAAATATATTGCGATTAAAATATGGTTTATAAAGTCATATATTTTATAATATATATAAATTAACTAAATAATAAATAAAATAATTATTGACAATTGCAATATATATACAGCAGTGGTTAAAAATTAATACTTGATCTTTTTTGCAACACCACTTACAATAAAAATGCACTCATTATTCTCTGTTTAAGCTATGCTATTTAAAATGACAATATATTTTATAACGCTCATTGAAAACTTGTAGTGATAAATAATTTCAATAGTTTTAATAAGTATTATGCAAATTCTTTAAAATAGTATTTTTTATGTAAGGTTCGTATATGTAATACTTGTATATTACTAGTCTTCCATCTGAAACGTTAGTTAGAATGGTGCAGTCACGGCAAAAACATTACGGTGCAGATATATATACTATTGTCCTTCTTCCGCGGATAACGTGGCGCAGCGTTGTGCGCATTTAAAACAAACCCTTTTAACATTCGTTTAAACATTTCTAAACGATTACAATGTTTAATTTCGGGTGGTAATGCGTTATACATTAACACACCCTCATAAAATAAACTTCTTTGCGCGCTTCTTGTTTTTCGAAATTCAACAACTATATTCCCTGTCTGCCTAGTTTCGCGTTCTCCCTCTACTATTCTAAGTCTATTACTAAATTGCTCCGGTATCATATTATTTAGGATCTTAAAAATAAATATGCACATATTGTAGTACAGCCTTCGTCTTATGGTCATAAATTGCAACGCTTGGTGCATACATTTAACTTTGGTACGTCTATCACATTGCAATATAACTCTCATAGCTCTATTTTGCGCTTTTTGGAGCCTACTTAACTGTGTATCTCCCACATCTATTTGTAGCGTCGCACAATACTCAAAGTGAGGTGCTATAATTGTCTTATATATCGTACATCTGGTGTAAGCCGAGAGATAAAGTTCCCTATTCTATTAAAAAAACTTATTTTCTTCCCTTATTTTCTTTAGCATGTAATCACAGTGACCGCTGAATCTAAATCTATCATCAATAATTATACCCAAGTACTTTATTATTTCTACGCGTTCAATCTCATTTCCATCCAAACATCTCACAATAGTATTGCCTCTCAGTTCTTTTTTTATACCTCTAACTAACATATATTTTGTTTTCCCCGCATTCATCTTCAGTTTATTAATATTCATCCATTCCACCACTACGTTAAATGCAATATTCAATTTTCTCTCTACCTCCGCACTACTTTCACCTGTTACATATATTAAGGTATCGTCCGCAAACCTTTTTATACTACACACATCCGAGCAAACGTTAACAATATCATTCATATATATTATAAACAACAATGGGTCCAATACCGAACCCTGTGACACTCCGAATTCCCTAGTCAGTATCTTAGACCATCTATCATTAAATTGAACTTGTTGCATTCTATCTTTTAAGTATGACCTAAACCATTCTAGAACTGTCCCTGTAATACTGTACTGGTATAATTTCTCTAATAATCTTCCTCTATTAATTGTCTCGCATGCCCGTTTAAGATCTACAAAAATAACTCCTACTATTTGTCTCTAACTAATAATCAATTTCCATTCATCTATAACTGTTTGAATTGCTGTTTCACACGAATAATTTTTCCTGAAGCTCGACTGATGTTCCGTTATTACTTTCTAGATAAATCTCAATTTGTTTTTTAACTATTGTCTCTAATACTTTTTCATATATTGATAATATATTAATAGGCCTATAATCACTTGCTTTCTTAGGTTTCTCTATTTTTGGTATTGGAATTATCATGGATGTTTTCCACTCTTTCAAAAAACAACCCTCACTCAATGACTTATTTATTATATCACAATATTCCTCTTCTATGACACAAAACACCATTTTTAATAAATCGCTAGTTACCCCTTCTTCTGTATCTTTCTTTTCGGGTAATTCCTTAATGATTATTTTTACCTGTTCTGTCGTAATTGACTCAAATTTTTCTAACTCTCCCTTCTTTTCAATACAATAAATAGTTCTTTTATTTGTGCTCGTTGAATAATTCTCATCTATAGATTTTATTATGTCTTTAATACTTTGTATATAAGTTAAATTTATCAGCTATACCACACTCTATATTATTGTCTAATATTTCAAAATCTATTTTTTCTACAACTTTCGCGCCTATTGGTCCTCCTCTAATAATTTTTTTAAATAATTTCCACATAGTTGTGGGATTGTTACTATTATGATCAATCATGTTTTCATAATATTCTTTTTTCTTTGTTCTAATTAAATTAACTACTGCATTTCTTTCTATTTTAAATTGTTGCCAGTTTTGTTCCGTGCTATCGTACAGTGCTTTTCTATAAGCCTCATCTTTTCTAGTCGCTAGCTCTTCTATTTCCTTTGAATACTATTTTTTCCCTTCCCATATTTTCGGTATGCTAAAAATTTTCTTTGGTGCTGAGATGTCTAGCGCATCTACAATACTATTAATTAAATTCTTTGCCCTTACATTAATATCTAAATCATTAATATATGAGTTTTCCTTTTTCTAAGTTACTCTCAACTAGCTTAACAAACTCATCCGCATTATATCTACTATAATCCTTGCCACTGAATTCTTTATATTTATTTACAATCTTGTTCGTATTTATATCGACTTTTATCCACGCATGATCCGTTATCTTAGATTCTTGACTTCTACATTTATATCTTTATTCGCAAAAACTAGATCTATAATACATAGTTTTACTATTTTCGGTAACTCTCGTTGGTTTATCAACATATTGCTTCATACCTAGACTTTGCATAGTCGTTAGCAGTTTATTTGTATAATAAGAGTCTGTCATACAATCTATATTAAAGTCTCCTAATATTATACACTCTTCTTTTATCGTTAATTATTTTACTATCTCCTCTAAGAATCATATAAACTCTCCATGTGACGCACTCGGTGAATGATATTACCATTAACACTCCTTTAAACAATTTTTCCCCTCTACTTCTATTGCAACGCACCACACAATCCTTTCTAATTTTTTCAATACTACTATTTCATACTTGATATCATCTCTTACATACAGAGCAACCCCCCCTGTATTTCTATTTTCCGCGTCGCATCTAACCACACTGTATCCCGGTACACTTATTTCACTGTCTTCAATTTCCGCAATCAGTCTCGACTCCGACAATACAATAACTGCCAGATTTAATTTCTTCATAATCTGGTACTGTATCTCGTCCTTGTGTGCCATTAAACTTTGCGCATTTGTATATATTATCTGTTCCTCTTCTTTCTGTAATTGGTATTTTTTGGCTTCCCATCCACCTCTCCTCTTCTCCTCTTCAATAGCCCTTTTATATGTCGGACATTCCGGATCCAGAGTCCGGATCCAAAGTCTAACGGTGCAATTATCATGATCGTCTTTTATTTTTGAATTATATGTTTTTATTTTAAACATACAATTTACACATTTGTTATGCTTCTCTCTACATTCACTTGCTTTATGCTTTCCTGTACATTATGACACGTTTCATCTCTCGTACAGTTTTTTGCAATGTGGTAGAATCCCCAGCACTTGAAACATCTCTTTATGCTGAAGTGATTGAACACAGGACATTTTCTCCAGCCTACATTCAACTTTTCTTTTTTTAACATCAATTCATGTGTTATTTTATCTACTTCAATTATTAAAGATCTACCTTCTTTTCTTTTCTTTCTAGGCTGACTATCATCCATATTTTTTCTTTTCGGGATTTTTTTAACTATGCTTATACGAGATTCACCAATACTATTCTGTTTCTTGATTGTATCTATTAGCTCATCACCATCCAACACTATTTCTTCCTCACTAATATTAACAATTTTTATATTCGGCTTCTTTTGTAGTGATTCTGTAACATTATAATTGTCACCTAGCTTAGACTGTACTACATCTTTTAATTTATCTATTTTTTCTCCGGTCTCACATCCTAGAATTACTGTTCCTTCTCTTCCTTTTCATACCTTTGTTATCCCCATTGGCATATATTCTTAATATCAACCTTTTTTTTTATTATTTTTTTAGTGGTCTCACTTTCTTGCTGAGTCTTCGGTTTGATGATTATGATGTTTTCCTTCTCTTTCTTCGTAGCCTCACTGTAACTGCCGCGCACATTATCCGCTGACGCCTGCATTCCTCTTCGTATTACTTTTCGTAGGTCTTCCATTTCTTGTTTAATAGCTTTTATTTCCTCTTGCACTGTTTCCTTAATCAGCATTTTTATTTCTCTGCATGCCATTTCATCTTTCATCTCTCTCGTAGTTCTTACTAGCCAATCAATTTTCGTATCCATGTCCACATTGACACCTATCGCTCTGCTTCCGCCACTTCCTGTCAATCCTGTAGAACTTAGTCTTTCTCTTCCGCTTCCCGTCTGTATTGGTGTTTTTTTCGACATCTATATCTTTTTCACTGTCTACTGTAAACTTCTCATATGGGCTAGGACAAGATACATATTCTCGATTTCTGTCATACACCTTATGTTTACTTGCACATCCTGGGTAAAAAAAAAGTTTAACACATAACTTACATGTCACGATCTGACTTTTTATTTCCTTCTTACATGCGGCACATCTATATTCTGCATATTCATCGACTATATTAGTAGGTATCGGTTGATGCCGATCCTATCGGTAGGGGCGCCTACTCACGTACATAACTGTAATTAATATACACGTCACTATCAATGTCTACCTGTCGCGATATGTATAACCCGCATGGAAAATACACTGATTTTCCGCATAGATCCACGCTAGAAAACTTTGGTCCTATTTGATTCTTACGTGTATTCTCACAACCACGACACCTTTTTACATATTTTTTTCACTTCTTTCATCACTTTAAATGCACTGCATTTGCGGAGCGATTTTCGACACGTCCATCTCGCAGCAGCAGAGAGAGAGAGAGAGAGAGAGAGAGAGAGAGAGAGAGAGAGAGAGAGAGAGAGAGAGAGAGAGAGAGAGAGAGAAAGCGAATATTATTCGTGGGGAAAAAGACATTGCCTGTACTGTGATGTTTTCGCCGATTGTCGGGACCAGCAATATAAAAGTATTACATATATGAGGCTATTATGTGTCCAAATAATGTCCGTTTTACGTCCGGTTCGGACATTCTAAGGATGTACTTGGTATGTCCTTGGAACGAATATAAAACATCCTAAATACGTCCATCGGATGTAAATAGGACATCCGTCGGATGTCCTCAGGATTTGTATCGGACATCCAAATTACCGGGACTGCGGAAAACAAAACAAAATCGAGCGCTGAATGAATCCCTGGGGGCACGAGCAGCACTGATACTGCGGAGGGAGTCGCGGCAAAGGAAGCGGAGCCTTGCAAAAGGAAACACTCCGAAGCCGCGAAGAGGGAGAAGGCTCAGGCCCGGGCCGGGACTCCTGTAGCCGTTCCGGGGACCTCGATCTCGGATATCGAGGGGAAAATGGCACAATGGCAAAAGGGGGAATCTCAGGCTCGAGCCAGGTCTCCGTCGGCCGCTCTGGGGATCACGACCTCAGCCACCCTCCGTACGCCGGTTGGGGAGTCTCGGGGGAATACCGGCAATAAGCGTCAAAAGGGTCCCAACGAGACTCCACAATCGACGGAAAGGGCGAAAAAGAAGTAGAGGGTCCATGCTTATGCAAACGACACGGACTCCCTGACGAGGGTGATTGTCGCGAAGGGGTACCTCGATGCAGCAATAACTGCTGAGCAGTTGGCGCAACTGAAGGGTGCGGTCTTCAAGAAGATCCAAGGGATCCGAGAGAGCACCCTGCCCAGATTCGACGGCACCTCTCTGAGGGCAGGAGCCGCGGTGGTAAGGTGCGCGGACACGGAGTCATTAAGATAGCTGGAAAGCCGGATCGGTGGCATCGTGCCGTGGAAGGGCGCTAGGCTTAGGGTGATGGGCCTGGAGATGCTGCAAAAGCAGTACAAGGCTGTGGATTCCGAGTCCTCCCGTGAGCGCGGCCGCGGTCCTGGAGCGGCATCCGGGTATCATCACCTCGAGCTGGCACGTTCATGCGGAGAATGTAGGGGCTACCTGCGAGGGTAGGAATCTCGTTCTCAGCATCTCCGTCCTTAAGCTTAGGGCATTGGATTACAAACCTCATGAACCCGGTTACCTTCAAGTGACCGGTTCACCTCGGGAGGGATAAGAAGGAGGGAGGTAGGGGGGAGCCCGACCCAAAGGTCTCGTCCTCGTAATGGACGCTGACCAGGGCTTCATCCAAATCAACTTGCACCATAGCAACGGAGCCTCGGCCATCCTTGCCAGGCGCCTAGCTGGGGTGCACACAACATATCACTAATAAAAGAACCTTGGCTAGTCTGAGATTAGAGGTCTGGCGGTGTGCGGAAGGCTGTTCGGGCCTCCGCGTGAAGGACGACCCAGGGCCTGTATGGCCGTTAAAGGGTTGGAGACTCAACTACTGCCAGCTTTCTATTCCAGAGATTTAGTAGCGGTTGCGAGTGAGGCCACCGGCAGGATGGGAACTGAAGAAAGAGTGGTAATGCTTTCGGACTACTTCCCGCGTGGGGAGGACGAATCACTGCCATTGCGACGCAAACGCGCACCACGCGGTGTGGGGGAGCACGGATACCAACAGGAGAGGCGAGAAACTCTTGATATTTCTAGTGTACACCGACCTGGAGATTCTCAACAGATGCAACGAATTTCTCTTTGTCACTACAATAAGAAGAGAGGTATTGGACATAACCGTCTGTTTTAGGCAGTTAGTGCAGAAGGTGACTGCCTGGAGGATCTCCAATAAGCCCTCCTTGTCAGATCACAGACAGATCACCTTTAGGTTGACTAAAGCACAAGCGAAAGTGATGACAGTGACGGAGCCAAGGAAGACGGACTGGGACTCGTTTTGAAGACCTGGCTGTCGGTCTTAAAGAGTTTCCCAAAAAGCACGGGACTTCGCAAGAAATCAAACTATGTGTCGAGCACCTGCAAAGGGCGCTCGTCGATAGCTTCGAGAACAATTGTCCCGAAAGGACGGTGAGGAAAGTCTCCTGGTGGAGCCCAAGGCTGCAGGAGCGCGGCACGTCGTGCCTGGAATAGGGCCATAAACACAGGCTGCCAGGCTGACTAGAACCTTCTTCGGAGGACTCAGAAAGTCTACGAGGACTCTGTAGCGGGAGATAAAAAGGAGAGCTGGAGGAGGTTCAGCGAGTCGGTCGGATCGAGGAGATACCCAAAGTCGCCAGACTCGGCAGGATCTTGGCCAGAAATCAGGACGCAACCCTGAAAGCCATTCGGCTTGATGACGGGACAATGGTAACCGGGAAACGATGCCTGACCTACTTGCTAGAATTAAACTTTCAGGAAACCTCGAACCTAGGGAGAGCACAAGGGAATGACTGGTCGCTAGCGGCCAAAATCGTTAGACCCGAGGGTAAAATAGAATATAGGAATATTCAAGCCATTTAAGTCGGTCGGGTCGGATCAGGTCTTTCCAGGAGGGACTGGAACAGATCATTGGGCCGCTCACACGGACACTGAGGGTTTGTTTGGCCCTAGGCTATATGTCCAGGACCTAAAGACAGGCAAGAGTTGTGTTCATACCCAAGGCCGGAAGAACAGATTATAGCTCTGTCAAGGATTTTCGTCCAATCAGCCCGATGTGTTTTCTTCTCAAGTCGTTAGAAAGATTAATGGACGTTTATATATGCGATGTGGTTCTATTGCAGCAGCCTGTGCATGCAAACCAACATGCGTATCGTAGGATTATTCCACGGAAACGGCACTTCACTCTGCTGTATCATTTATCGAGGAGCAACTAGAGGGGAAGAGCTATGTAATCGGCATCTTTTTTGACATAGAAGGTGCGTTTGACAATACACCGCATAAGATGGTGTGTGAGGAGGCCGTTAGCAGGGGCGTGCCGAATAGGATCGTGAAATGGATCAAAGGCATGCTCCGGCGGCAGGTAACGGCATCACTGAGAACGGTGAATATCAGTAGATGGGTGGAAAAGCTGCTCGCAAGGAGAAATTCTTTCCCCACTCTTATGGTATCTCATGGCGGATAGGCTGCTCAAGATGCTGAATGAAAGGAGCTTCTTTACGTTGGGATATGCAGATGATCTGGGTATTCTAATACAAGGCCCCTTTTTAGAGATACTTCTGGAGTTCACGCAGGGAGCCCTAAAAGTGGTGGAAGAGTGGTGCGGCAGAACCGGGCTGTCGGTAAATCCGCTAAAGACCGGGCTTGTGGTGTTCACTTACAAGTACAAGGTAGGCCCAGTGAAAGAACCGATCCTTGGGAGAACAAGACTGGTCCCTACGAAGTCGGTAAAGTATCTGTGACCCTAGACAGGAAGCTGATATAGAAGGAACATCTTGAGAGTCGCTGTAAAAGCGTGTGCTCCTACCTCTGGACGTGTAAAAGGACTTTCGGTTAGACATAGAGATCTAAAACAGAAGATAGTTTACTGGATCTACACGACAATACGGGAGCGTCCCATTTGCCCACGTCAATATTGGCCACGTCATTATTGCCCACGCGTCATTATTGTCCACGTAATTATTGCCCACGCGCCACTATTGCCCACGTCTTTACTGTATATGGGTTTGCGACTTGGACGGAGTGGGTGCGGGAGGGGGGGCCGAAGGCCCTCTTGCACCTCCCGTGTGTGTGTGTATGTGTGTGCAAAGCATTTCTCTGCACCACATGGTTTGCACTTTCCACGCTAAGCAAAAAAATTGATTAATATTGACGTGGGCAATAATGACGCGCGGTCAATAGTGACGTGAGCAATAATGACGCGTGGGCAATAATGACGTGGTCAATATTAACGTGGCCATTATTGACGTGGGCAATATCACGCGTGGCCAATAATGACGTGGGCAATAATGACATAAGCTATAATAACGCGTGGGCAATAATGACGCGTGGCCAATATTGACGTGGAAAATATCACACGTGGCCAATATTGACGTAACCAATATTGACGTGGCCAATATTGACGTGGTCAATAATGACGCGTGGTCAATAGTGACGTGGGCAATAATGATCCGTGGGCAATAATGACGTGGTCAATATTGACGCGCGGTCAATATTGACGTGGCCATTATTGACGTGGGCAATATCACGCGTGGCCAATATTGACGTGGCCAATAATGACGTGGGCTATAATGACGCGTGGGCAATAATGACGTGGGCAATAATGACGCGTGGCCAATATTGACGTGGACATTATTGACGTGGGCAATATCACGCGTGGCCAATATTGATGTGGCCAATATTGACGTGGTCAATAATGACGCGTGGCCAGTAATGACGTGGCCAATCCACCCCGTGGTCAATAATGACGTGGCCAATATTGATGTGGCCAATCGGGACCGTGGCCAATATTGACGTGGCCAATCAGGACCATGGCCAAACGGGTGCCACTCGACAATACTTAGATCTAAGACACGTCTGTTGTGTGGTGGCCGAAGGTACTAAAGAAAACCGCCAAGGTAGCACTGGAGCACGTCAGAGCTTTGATTTTGTGCGGAGCTTTGGGCGCCATGCGGACTACGCCGGTAGCGGCAATGGGAGTGTTGCTTGGCGTCGAACCGCTCGATCAGGTGATAGTGGTCGTTGCAGCGGCAACAACCCATCGCCTGGAGTGTAATTCGAGGTAGAACCTCGAATTACAAGTAGATAGAAGGTAGGAACCTTGCACACAAAACTTCCCCGAGATATACTGTCAGCCTCCATTTTTATGATAAAACAGGACAGGAGACCGGAGATCCGTACCTTCAAGAAAAGGTACAGAATAATCTTTTCTGAGCGCTGGGAATGGAACGGCTTCAAAGGATCCGTCCTCCGGGACGGGGACATCTGATTTACAGATGGCTCCAGAACGGGCATGGGGTCCGGAGCCAGTCTCTACTGCCAACGATAGGACAAAGATAACCATTCCGCTTGGAAAATATGCTACAGTTTTTCGGGCGGAGATATTGGCAATCATGAGGTGTGCCCAGAACCTGTTAGAATCCGATAGAACAGGAAGGCACATCATAATTTGTTCAAACAGTCAAACGACGCTTAAAGCGCTAGAGAGTCTGAGAGTCAACTCGCAACTGGTCTGAGACTGCAGGTACGTACTGGACGAGCTGGCGAAGAATGACAACGTTGGCCTGGATTCTCGGGCATTCGGGGATCAAGGGCAATAAAATGGCCGACCTGCTTGCTAGGAACGCGGCAGGAACAAGGCTGCTGGGATCGGAGTCGACGGTTAAAATCTCTTTCTGTCAAGGCAGGAGAAGGATGAGGGGCTGGCTCCGGGACCAGCACCTAAGGTACTAGAGGAAAGAAACAGAGACCAAGTGCAGACAAGCTAAAGTCCTGTTAGGGCAATGTCTCGATGAGGGCCTACTTAGAAGCATAAGATCTCTGAGCAGGAAGGACGCCAGGTTTGCGACGCAACTGCTCACAGGCCATGGTGATCTTAACTACCACCTCTGGAAGTTGAGTCGTAGCGATACGACTGCAGGCTATGTGACGAGGAGGAAAAAACTAACCTGCACATCCTTCGGGACTGTCCAATAGTAGTCGGACTAAAGACACACCTGCTGGGATTAGGCATTCTGGAACTAGATCAGGTGGAAACCTGTGGAGGACCTGCTCCGCTTTTGAAAGAAAATGGGGTTCCTCTAAGCCTTAAAGGCGTTCCATATCAGCTTCCCTTAGAGTCTAAGGGAAGCTGATTAACGAGGAGGTATAATGGACTCGGTCTGAGTGCCATAGATGGGACCGTGCTTGGAACCATTCCCTTGACACTTTATTATTATTATTATTATCATTATTATAGTTATTATTATTATGGCAAAAACGCTGTAAGTCATTCTACATGTAAAAGGTAAGGTATCAAAAATTTCGCAAAAGAGATTTCAGTCTTGAAGGTGAATCGTGTACTGGACGCTCTCAGAGGATTGAAATAGAGGAACTACAAGTACTGTCGGATGAAACAATCACGGCAGACCGCTATTAAGAACAATTGACCAATTTGATCGATGGGTTAGAAGAAAAGAGACCATTTATTGGTTGAAGACGTCATAAAGTGATCCTGTTTCATAACAATGCCCGACCACATGTTGCGAAAGCGATTCATCATATCTTTGCTGGGTTAGGCTGAGAACTTCTCTCGCACGCAGCGTATAGTCCAGACATGGCGCCTTTCGATTACTATCTATTCCGGTCGATGCAGCATCACTTGGCTGATACACTTCGTGACAATTAAAGAATTTTTGAAAATGCGTTGATGACTTTATTGTCTCGAAGTCAGTGAGCTTTTATCATCAGGGAATCCGCAAGCTGCTCAACAGATGGCAAAAGGTCATTGATGCAAATAGAGAATATTTCGCTGATTAATATCTTTTTGTTTATTTTTAAATAAAGGTTGAATTTTGCATAAAAAAGCTTAAAACTTAATATAATTTTTTTTTAAATAAACAGAAACTTTTTCATTTAAATTCAATATGTTTGGTTATTAAAAAATAGAAATTTATATCGTATATTAAATAACAAAACATTTTGTTAAATATAAAATTTTATTCTGTGTGTAATTGCTGCTTTACGCTGATATTATTTCAATAATTAATTAAATAGTCAAGAAACATTTGATCCATATTACTGAATGATAAAGTAATTGCCAAATTTTTAAGTTTGAATACTAATTAATCAAATAAGGCCCAAAACTTTTTTGCGTACCTAATTCAAATTCAATATGTTTGCTTATTAAAAACGGAGAATTTATATTGTAAATTAAATAAAAGACCATTTTGTTGTGAGCGAAACACTCACACCAATAATAAAATATTAAAATTAAATTAAAAAAGATATTATTAGAGCTCGCCAAGGAAGACTCATTATCGCGAGGTGTCGAATAACATATGCCTCGTGCGCTGCCGGCCGGCCATCGCACCGGTCAACGCACCGGGCGTCTCGTGGAATTTAGCAAAGTTCAACTTAGCAACAATCATGCCATCGAAAATGCATATTTGCGTTTTGACGATTGTTGCTAAACTTGCAAATATTTCCCGCGCGCCGGATGCGCGCAAATATGACTAAACATGCTGAGGGCCCATTGCCCCACTATTATACCAAACCCGCGCCGTCAAATAGCGGGCCGCGGGACAGCCATTAGTCAATCAAGCCGATACGTACGGCCCGCGAGATTGGGTACGGAACTTAGAGTTCGGGACTTAGTCACAGCAAAGCTCGAGCGAGCGAATATACAGCGCACTATCTCAAAGCCGCGCGCCGTATCTAATCAAGTAATAATCAAGTAATCACCTGTGTGTGTAATACGACGCGGCACCTTCGCTGACCGCAAGTATAAAAAAACTGCAGTGTATCATAAGGGGAATAAACATTTTATTAATTATCAAAAACAAGTGTGTCAGTAATTCGAGGACCCTGCTAACGTAACCCTTCTTTCGCGAGTTCCCATTCCTAAGACAGGAACAAACCCGACAAAAAATTTGTTGCACCGCAATGTACAACAATTTCGTTAAATATATTTTTTTTCTGTGTGTAATTGCTACTTTACGCTGATATTATTTCAATAATTAATTGAATAATCAAGAAACATTTGATCCTGATTACTGAATGATAAAGTAATTGCCAAATTTTTAAGTTTCAATGCTAATTGATCAAATAATAAAAATTATTTTATTCTAATTAATCTAGTAATCAAAGACTTTCGATATTAATTATTGATTAATCGAGTAATAAAAAATGTTCGACTCTATTGATTAATCGAGTAATCAAAAATTTTTTACTCTGATTATTGATTAACCAGTAATCCACTAATTTTCGTCTTTGATTATCGATTAATCAAATAATCAAATAATTTTCATCTTCAATTACTGAATAATCAAGTAATCAAATAATTTTCGTCCTTGATTACCGATTAATTGAGTAATCAAATAATTCTTGTCTTTGATTACTAATTAATCAAATAATCAAATAATTTTTGTCTTTGATTACTGATTAATCAAGTAATCAAATAATTTGATTACTGATTAACCAAGTAATCAAATAATTTTCGTCTTTGATTATTAATTAAACAAGTAACCAAATAATATTAATTTATTATTATCTTTTTGCCGATCTCTGATCGAAACCAACCCGGAGTAATACAAGCAAGAGAAACCGCGCCAGGAGTATATATCGGCCAATGTATGGTCAAATCAAAAGAATTTGTGTATGCAATTAACGTAATAAATACAACTAATAAGCCGGTAGAAATACGCACACCGCGCGTGATTATTGAAGACCATGACAAAAATGATCACGTGCGATGATCATCAAATATATGCATCTTGTTATCAAAGATGTAAAATGTACAGGTAAACGTCAGTAAAGCGAGCGGATTTGACAAACATTACGTACCCGGCATTTCAATTCGGAAGAACGACAGGCTCTCACACGGATATGCGAAGAATATCAGGACATATTCCACCTAAGTGGAAAATCATTGACATGCATCGCAGCAGTGAAACATGAGATACGTACGCAAGTCGACGCGTCGCTGATGAACGTATCGCCTTCTAGCAAAGCATAAGGAAGGTGAATACACAGATAAAACAAATGCTACACGATAGCATTATCAGAGTCAGCACGAGCCAATGGAATGCGCCACTATTAAGTGGTACCAAAGAAAATAGACTCGTCTGGAAAACCGAAGCTTCGAATCGTAATCCAAAAGCTCAATGATTTAACAATTGGCGATTCATTCCCTATCTAACATTGAGGAAATACTAGATCAATTGGAAAACGCCAAATATTTTTCGATGTCAAATTTAGCGTCGGAGTATCATCAGATACCGACAGCTGAGCACGATAAACCAAAGACAGCGTTTTCAACGGACATTACAAATATAATCGAATGCCCTTTGGATTAAAAAATGCGCCAGCCACATTCCAGAGACTGATGAATTCAGTACTCATGGGGATACAAGAACTTCGATGCTTAGTACATCTCGATGACAAAGTAATATACAGATCGAGTCTAGAAGAGCATAATAAGCGTTTAATGGAAATACTACAATGCCTATTTAGGACATGTGATTTTGGAAGATGGAATATCACCCAACCCAGCCAAGCTGCAAGCAATAAGAGATTTTTCGGAGCCACGAAAAGTCAAAGATGTTCAATCATTTATAGGCTTTGCCGGATATTATAGAAAATTCTTTAACTATTTTTCTAAGATCGCAAAACTATTAACAAAATTAACGAAAATGACGGAAAAGTTCGCGTAGACTGCCGAACAACAAATAGCCTTCAATACATCTAAGAAAAAATTAATGACGGCACCAGAACTCCAATATCCAGATTTTACAAAAGAATTTAATGTGACGGATACCTCTAACTATGCAATTGGGGCTATACTGTCACAGGGACCGATAGGACACGACTGTCCCATTGGTTACGCAAAGAGAATATTAAATCGCGCAGAGCAGAATTACAGCACTACTGAAAAAAAATTACTCGCAACAGTGTGGGCTGTAAAACATTTTCGAGCATATGTGTATGGAACCAAATTTAAGATCGTGACCAATCATAAACCCCTCATTTAGTTATTCAATGTGAATAAACCCGGATCAAGATTGATTCGATGACAATTAAAACTGGAAGAATACGATTATGAAATCATTCATAAAGCCGGACGAGCGAACGCGAACGCCGACGCGCTAAGTCGCAACGTGAAGCGAGAAGCTCACGTTATAGAAGCAGCTGATAAGGTTCTTCCACTAGAAGAAAACGGCAAACACGCACGTACATCTACGTACAAGATAGAAAAGAAGATGACAACGAACGTGAACCAGCATACACAGAAAAAAAGAAAAAACAAATTTTATATAAATATCACGATGCACCTACAAAAGGGCATCAAGGAAAGAACGATAAAAAGAATACAATTGATATATAATGGCCTGGATTAACAGCCGATGTAGAACGGTATAGTAAAAAATGCGCTTTGTCAAAAGAATAAACTGTCTGGAAGAATAAAGGCATCCCTCGTCTTTACAGATACACCTAGTCGACCTTTCGAGAAATGCGCGCTCGACATTGTAGGACAACTAACATTAACAAAAAATAAAAATCGATACCTAACCTTTCTTCGTCTTACGAAATTTAATAAGGCGATACCGATACCTAACCAGGAAACAAATACAATAAGCAAAAAATTCGTCACTAAATTTGTTCTAGAATACGGAACGCCAAAATACATACTAACAGACCAAGGCAGAAATTTTATGAGCGAGATATTCAAAAATACGTGCAAATTACTGAAGATGAATAAAATTCAGACTACCGCCTACCACCCCGAGAGCAACGGTATTCTCGAACGATCACATCAAACCTTAGCCGAATCTCAGATATTATATAAATGAAGATCAAACAGACTGGAACGAATGGATGCACACGTACGATACAACGCATCACACGACGACAGGGTACATCCCTTTCAAATTAATCTACGGACGGCGGACAGAACTGCTGACAGTCCTGACAAAACAGCTTAAACCTACCTACAATTACGACGATTACGCGCAAGAATTACGGGAAAGGAAAAAGCCGCAAACCATGTCGCGTGCGAAAACATAAAAGAAGAAAAGGCCAAGGCCAAAACACAATACGATAAGAAGGCGAAGGAAACTAAATACAAAATCAGCGAGAAAGTACTGTTGTACGACGAAATACTCCGACGCGGACGATCTAAAAAACTAAACGCACAGTGGACTGGACCTTATACCGTAACCAAAAAACACTCCGATGTAAATTATACAGTAAAACGAGAAAGAACGACAACTCGTGTGCACGTGAAACAATTAAAAGCATTTATAGAAGCGTAAATTAAAATTTTAAATACGTATAATTGCTATTACAGACAGTCAATTCAGCGCATACAAGCAAGCGCATCCTTCAAGGTTCATACTTATGTCGGTATCGTTGTATTAATTTGTAAAAAAAATTTTTTATAGCGCGATATACGACAAGATTTTGAATAATTATATATTACGAGATATATGTATGTATGTCTATATTAATGTGCGCGATTAATGTAAAGAAAAATTTTTTCTCTCTGCGAGGGAGGGATGTGGTAGCCTACAAGAATAACTTCGCATTTTAGCTTATAATGTAAGATTGCAATTCTATGAATAACGTCGTGCACAGTGGACACAACAATACCAATGTGTGTATGTATGCGTGTACGTAAAAACATTATGTAACATTATACTGTGCGGAAAAAAATACCTTTGCAAAAACTCAGTCTCCTCGTTTTCTTTTCAATAAGAAGAAGGGATATTGTGAGTGTGCAACACTCACACCGAGAATAGCGCGAGCGATAAGAGTGTCGCGCGATGGCACCGTCTTTATACTGGATGTCGCACCGGGTAATGTACTCGGTAGCCACCCGATTGTCACCCGAAATCTCCTGATGGTGGAACGTACGTAGCCAACCATTTCTGGCTAAGCAAGTGCACTGACCAACGGAGCGTCCCAAATGCGCACAGTAATAAACGAACACAGGCTGAGTAAAACGGATACAATAACAAACGGACACAGACCAAACAAAAACAGTGCGAAACGGACACAGTAAAAAACGGACAAAGTGCGAAACAGACACAGTAACAAACGGGCACAATGCGGAACGAACACAGATCAAATGCGCACAGACTAATGTGCACAGACCAAACGGACTTACCACATGGGTTGCGACTTTTCGGGCACCTCTACCGACGGGGTGAATGCGGGAAGGAAGGCGAAGCCCTCTTTGCACCCCCCCCCCCGCCGCGCGCGTGTGTGTGTGTGTGTGTGTGTGTAAAGCATTCTTTGCGCCACATGGGTTTGCAACTGTGTCCGTTTCGCACTGTATCTGTTTATTACTGTGTCCGTTTCGCACTGTGTCCGTTTGTTACTGTGTCCGTTTCGCACTGTGTCCGTTTCAGTTTCACTCAGCCTGCTGTGTCCGTTTATTACTGTGCACATCTGGGGACTCAATCCTGGCCAAAAGCCCGGGAGAAACCACCTAGCAACAAGCCAAAACGCTGCGAAAAGAGAACGAGCGTGCTCATTACTAATCAATCAAGCGACGAATCTATATTGCTCAGTATAACACTTTCTTATACTTATCAATACAAGTTTAATAATTAACCACTGGAAATTGTAAATAAGTTTGAACAAATACATTTCTTTTATACAACTCTCGACTTTTGGGCACTCGAGGAGTCAGCAGCAGCGATCCCGTGTCCCGAAACCAGGGGCACGACAAACCTGTCACATACAGCAAAACATCCCAGTAAGCAAAGTATTAGCAAATTACCGGCAATATGCCAGCGAACTCGAACATGATATCGCAAAAGATTGAAATCTGCTGCTTTATCATTAAATTTAGTTACTAATAACACAGATTACCAACATAAACCGTCGATGGAAATGCAGCAAGAAACATTATCTGCATGTCATGACAGCAAATACGTAGCAAATATCGAGCACAATTTGACATATTAAATCCTAAAAGCAGACAGCAGAAACAAACGATAAAATGTTATTAGGCATCTGCAACATTCGGTAGAAATGCGGCGAAGATACAGTAACATGTGTCACATCAAGTACTGACAGCAAAAATACAACAAAAATCAAGCAAAGACTGCCATCACGACATGATTTGCTAGATTTTTTGCTGTATTTTTGCTATCAATAGTTAATGTGACACATTATGCTATATCTTCGCCGCATTTCTGTTGTCACCCTGTGATACCAATCAGGGTACAAACTAGGTTAGCGTAACTCCGGCAAATTTTAAAATGCGCGCCGTTTTTAAACGGGGGAAGGGACCGGGTGTGATGGGGGAGACTGAGATTTCAAGCATTAGTCATCCGCTTGGTGGAGCTAGTGTGTCCTTAAGAGCTGATAGGCAACCGGGAGCGTCCCAGATGTGCACAGTAACAAACGAACACAGTGCGAAACGGACACAGTAACTAACAGACACAGTGCGAAACGGATACAGACTAAATGCGCACAGACCAAATGCACACAAACCAAATGGACACAGTATCAAGCGGACTTACCACATAGATTGCGACTTTTCAGGGCACTCCTACCGATGGGGTGGGTGCAGGAGGGGAGGCGGAGCTCCCTTGCACTCCCTCGTGTGTGCGTGTGCGTGGATGTGTGTGTGTGTGTGTGTGTGCGTGCGTGCGTGCGTGCGTGCGTGCGTGCGTGCGTGCGTGCGTGCGTGCGTGCGTGCGTGCGTGCGTGCGTGCGTGCGTGCGTGCGTGCGTGCGTGCGTGCGTGCGTGCGTGCGTGTGTGTGTGTGTGTGTGTGTGCAAAGCATTCTCTGCACCACATAAGTTTGCGACTGCGTCCGTTTCACACTGTGTCCGTTTGTTACTGTGTCCGTTTCACTCAGCCTGCTGTGTCTGTTTATTACCGTGCGCATCTAAGACTCACTCCGGCAAGCATCAATATTCTTCTCTCGGGTTTTTTTTCACCCAATTGGTACGGAACGTCACAAAACTGCAGTATTAGATAAAATCAAATTTTACATAAAAATGATTTTAACTGTTTTTTAGTAAAGTTTAATGCAAAATAATATTATTTAATAAATATTATTTAGTGCAAAATAAATGAACATAAAGTTAACAATGTAATTTGTCACATTAACTTATTAAGTCCCATAGCAAAACGAGTCGCAATGTCGAAAAAATTAACGCAATTCTTGGCAACGTTTCTACCAATGATTTTCGCAACAAAAAGTTAATTGCAAAAAATTGTTAAAACAATTTGTTATAAACAAACTAATAACAAATAATCATTCTAGACTAAAATAAAATACGCCAATCAATTCTATGTAAAAAGAAAGACGATAAAAGCATGTATAATATGTCCATGTAAGTACCCTCATTTATACATACAGAAATTGTTTATAAATTCTTTTTATAATAAATAAGGTAATTATATATGTTTTTGTCGTGGTTTTTCGAGTAAAATCGATTGACGTTTATTTTAGTTTAGAATAATTATTTGTTAATTTGTTTATACGAAATTGTTAAAAATTTTTTTTTAAATATAACTATCAATATGAAAAATATGCACATAATAAAAAAATAAAAAATAAGTATTTAATTTATATCATCGAGATTAATGTGCGTAATTAATTTTGCTATAATCAATTAGTTAATTTTGAGTCAATAGTGCGGCAGCCATAAGTTAGAAAGTCTGCAAATTGAGATATTTTATACTCTGTTCAGCGAGAAAATATAATCGGAGTGCGCGTAAGGAGCAAAGGAGAGCATAATACACCGTATTAGTAAATATCTTGTAAATACAGTATAAAAGAATTTTCGAATGAACCGGACAAATTTTTATTTACTCCGATTACGTTCTCTCACTGAACAAAGTATATAAATAAGTAGAAGATACGTCTATATATTTTTATAAACTGTTGTGTAATGCACTCACACCGCAGAATGTCGCAAGCGATAAAGGTGTCAAGTGACACCTCGCGCGTGCAATATCGCCCGGCCTACATACCGGGCGTCGTACTGCGCAATGCACCCGGTTGCTTAATAAAAAACATCCAAAATCTCCTGATTTTGAGGTGGAATCTGTAATTGCTGGCTAAGCAAGTGCACTGACCGAAAACCAGTAACCGCGGAAGTACCCTCCTCGATTATACGCCAAAAAATCGGTGTATATAAACACCGATGGAAAGATAACGAGCGGGCTTACTTGTACATCATTCAGCGACTAACGTATGTCGCTCGACATTACATATTTGTCACGGGTTAATTAAGTAACAAATCAGTGTAACTAAGTTGAAAGAATATACATTGTGTTAAAACCACTCTCGGCTTATCTTTCACGGAACCTGATCGGAGGAGTAACGGCAGCGATCCCCAAATATCGTGTCTCTTAATAAGGGGCACAACAAAATATATAATAATTAATAATAAAAAAAAAATATAAATCGACATGTAAAAATACAACTAATTAAAAACAAGCCTTATTCAGGTAGTTGAATCAATGTGCTGATATTTCTTATGTGATTTATATGTATATCTCTTCAAGCTTATCAAACTGCGCGTTGAGTAACTGTTCAATTCTGAAACATAATTATAAGTTGAATAAAAATAGTAATGATATTACACGATATTACATTGATAATTTAATAATGATGTTATTAAGCATCTATTAATCTCTTCTTTTAAATTCCACCCTATAAAGATTTTGTTGAAAAAATAATACTTTAAACAAATATTAGTATTATTAATATTAAAATGTGATAATATTAACCCTTCGTATACACACTTATCTTTTCAACCTTCGCATACACACTGGATGGTTATCACCCATGGCAATTTTAAACAGTTGTATCTTTTAAAATACACATTTATGTTAAAATTCTGAAAAATTCACGGTTAAACTTTAACGTTTATAAAAAATATTTACATACTTTTGGTATTAAAATTTAGGAAATTTCATATTTAAAAAATTATATTTCGTGGTTAAAAAAAAGTGAATTTTTGCAAAAAAATTTATAACTTGTTATGTATTATCTAGGTAGTATACGTTTTCGAATTGAGCGCGTTTTCAGAAAGGACTAAGAAGATGTGGCTATGTTACGATTACTCAAAATCTTGCAAACTCACGTCGGAGAGCTCACGCGGGCAGTTAGTGCCGATCTGTTTCCAAGATCGCAGGCTCTTCTCTGATTCAATAAACGTAAAAGAATAAACGTACGGTGCCTTGTTCTTGACCGGATCTTATTACAAATTCCGGATAAAATATAACAGCTGGCGACGAGGACGAGATTTTTTTTTACGTCCCACACTTACGAGGAGGACGGAAGAAAACGGAGCAACGCAAAGATTTTTTTTTCTTTCCTCGGCGGGCGGTACGAGAAAAGAATAGGCAAAACGCCACGTGGCAGGTAGAACGTATAAGTGTAATTTAAGAATTAGAAGAAGAAATAGAGGTATTGGAAACCAAGGATGTCGACACCGCGTTCGGGCGAACAAACCCCAGTACCGGGAACAAGTGCGGAGCAAAAGGTAGCGATCGCAAATCCACTGCAAGTCGACGTGTTCGATTCGACGCGCCAGCCTTTGGGATGATGGTTACAACGGTTGGATGGTGCCTTTCGAGTCTTTCAAATCCGAGAGGATGCTGATCGAGTAGCCTACCTGTTACATTTTGTGGGTATAGAATATTATGTAATCGGCTGGACCCTGTGGACCCGTATACGCAGTCATACGATGCGTTGGTGGAAAAATTAAAAGAATATTACAAGCCAGAGCCATTGGAAATCGCGGAGATATATATATTTAGAAAGCGTTTACAACGCTCAGACGAGAGTGCGCAAGAATACATGGCAGCCTTGCAGAAATTATCTTTACACTGTAAATTTGGAGAATACCTGCAAACGGAGCTTAGAAATCAATTCGTTTTCGGCTTAAGGAATCAAAGGATACAGTCCAGACTCCTGGAGACGGCGAATCTGACAAGAGAATCGGCTTTGAAAACGGCGTGCGGCATGGAATTAGCGGAGAAGGGGGTGAGCAAATTGAAAGAAGAAAATCCCGCGGAAACAGCGGTGGACTTCGTCGGAGCGGGAGCCAAGCAGAGAAAGTCAAAAGGCCGTGAGGAACGCAGAGCAAACAAAACAAATCACCAAGGACCAAAGAAGCAACAACGAAGCAAACCTTTCACTAAGAATGCTCTAAGAATGATCATAATAAGCGTTCACAATTCAAATCTAATAATATTGTATGTTTTAGGTGTGGACAGGCTCACTTGGCAACAAATTGCACCATTCCTCGCAGCGTACAATGTAGAGAATGCGGAGGTTATGGGCATTTACAGAAAGTATGTAAAAAGAAAGGCCAAGCTCATATGTTAGAAGAAGTGCCACGTGGAGGAGCAGGAGCATTCCGGGCACAGAGCGAAATATACCGTATCTCTTCGAACAGAGAATCGAGATGTGGTTTTTGACGTGGATTGCGGCGCGGTGATCACGTTAGTAAGTGAAAAATGGCTAAAACGTACGTTTCCTAAACTAATAATACATAAAACAATTAAAATTGCGTTCGTATTGTAAACGAAGTTTCGTGCCACTCGGTTTCGCTAAGGTGAAAGTAAAAGATGTAAATGAAATTAAAAGTTTAAATATGTACGTTGTAAAATATGATAGAGATCCATTGTTGGGCCGGAAATGGATTAACCAATTTAAAAAATTAGTAGAAGTTAAGAATAGTTTGATAAAAGTAGAAAACATTGAAACATTAGACGAATTTCATAAGAGAAATCTTACAGATTTATTAGAGAAATATAAAGAAGTTTTGAGCAAAAAATTTACTCACATTAAAAAACACGAAGCTCATTTGAAATTGAAGCCAGATGCAAAACCCATATTCATTAAAAATCGTACTGTACCATTTAAAATTTTAGAAAAAGTAGAAAAAGAATTAGAACATTTAGTTGTAGTAGAGGCATATTAGAAAAAGTTGAATCGTCTAGATGGGCAACCCCAATTGTGCTCGTGTTAAAAAAACACGGGTGTTAAAAAAAAGGGGGGATATTAGAATTTGTGGTGACTTTAGTGTCACAATTAATTCGGCATTAATAGTAGATGAACATCCCTTGCCCACAATGGAAGAACTATTCATGTCTATGTCGGGTGGCACAATATTTTCGAAAATAGATTTAAAACAGATATATTTACAATTAGTAGTCGCGGAAGCGGATAAGGAACTACTTACCTTAAGTACACACAAAGAATTATATAGATGTAAACGTTTAATGTACGGAGTGGCATCTGTGCCTGCCATTTGGCAGCGAACGATCGAAAGTATTATCTTACGTGGAATACCGAGAGTAGCAGTATTTCTAGATGACATTAGAATTGCAGGAAAAGATATTGAGCAACATTTAGAACGGTTGGAGTCAGTATTAAAACAATTACACAGGCACAAAAAAAGTGCAGCCAATGCAGCAATTCTGACATTGAATTTGGATTCAGCGGGTCAAAATACATGAAGTTAGACTATTCGGGTCCGCCGAACTAACATGATAAAAATTTTTTTTTGAGGTTAGAAAAAATGAGCCAATTCAGAAATTCTGACCTAGGATTTGAATTCAGCGGGTCGAAATACATAAGAATTGACTAGTCTAGTCCGCCGGACCAACCACTTTTTTTTGTGTGCCTGTGTTATTATGGACGATTTATTAAAAATTTGAGTGGTATACTTTACCCGTTAAATCAATTGTTAAAGAAAAATGCCATTTTTAAATAGACAAAAGAATGTAAAATAGCATTTAATAAAGCCAAGCAAGAATTCAGCAATGAAAAAGTATTAGTACCCTTTAATCCTAAACTGCCTTTGGTACTCGCCGTAGATGCCAGTCCATACGGAGTAGGAGCGGTTCTATCGCACACATACCCGGATGGCACAAAACGCACAATTCAATATGCGTCAAATTCACTGTCAGAAGTACAAAAAAAATATGCACAAATTGATAAGGAAGCGTTCGCTATTATATTTGGAATCAAAAAATTCCACCAATTCTTGTATGGAAACCATTTTACCTTGCAAACGGATAATAAACCCTTAGCACAAATTTTGAATCCCAGAAAAGGACTTTCGGCATATAGTGCGTTGCATATGCAACATTATGCGGTATATTTGCAAGCGTTCAATTTCAATATTAAGTATCGCAAATCCGAGGCGCATGGAAACGCAGATGGATTTTCACGGTTGCCCATACAGAAAAAAAGTGAGAAATTTTGACCCCATTGATATCTTGTATATAGAAAATGTAGAAACATTACCAATAACTGCGAAAAATATCCGAGAGGAAATAATTAAAGATAAGTTTCTAGAAAAAATTCGACAAGCCCTACAGAAAGGGAAAAGTCTCGTACCGTTAGGATACAATGAATTCATCTTACAAGACGGAATAGTTTTTAAAAAAAAAAGAGTAATTATTCCAGAAAGTTTAAGAAATAAAGTATTGAAAGAGTCGCACTCAGATCATTTTGGTACAGTTAGAATGAAACAATTGAGTAGAAATTTTTGTTTGTGGCCAAGAATAGACAAAGATATTGAAGAAGTA
Source organism: Monomorium pharaonis (assembly GCF_013373865.1). Lineage (NCBI taxonomy): Eukaryota > Metazoa > Arthropoda > Insecta > Hymenoptera > Formicidae > Monomorium > Monomorium pharaonis. The sequence continues at coordinate 12,376,017 of NC_050467.1, forward strand.
ACCAAAAATTGTAAAACATGCATTTCTTTTAGTAACAATCCGAGTAAAATTAAATACCACTGGGAGGCGGCATCACAGCCGTTTGATAGAATACATATAGATTTCGCAGGTCCTTTCATGGGACACACCTTTTTAATAATGATAGATTCGTATACAAAATGGCCGGAAATGCACATGGTAAAAGACATGTCTGTACAAAATACAATAGAAAAGTGCAGAGAAATTTTTGCAGTATTTGGTCTACCACAAGTTTTAGTCTCGGATAATGGTCGCACATTTATTGCCTCAGAATTCCAGGATTTTCTAAAAAATAATGGTATCTATCATAAACGTACAACTCCGTACCAGCCAGCCACAAATGGCTTGGCAGAACGTTTTGTACAAACATTTAAACAAGCAATGCGTAAATTAAATATTAATAGTGGAAATATCAAAGCTAATCTGCAGAAATTTCTTTTTCACTATAGGTTAACTCCACATCTGGAATTAAATAAATCGCCGGCAGAAGCGATGTATGGTAGAAGGTTCAGAAACAGATTGGATTTGATGTTGCTTAAAACTAATATCGGAAAAGAGATAGTAGAAAATTGTACTATAACTAAAGAGTTCAAAAAAGGCGAAAGGGTCGCTGTGCGAGAATATTTGGATAAAAATATTAAATGGCGTTTTAGAAGCATATTTACACGACTTGGTAAATTACATTACGAAGTTAAGTTAGATGATGGTAGGGTGTGAAAGCGCCACATAAACCAAATAAAAAAAAAGGGAAACACGTTAATAGCGATAAGTTATTTAAGGATTTGATCATAACGGTCATGTAATTGTAATTACTGCGCCTTCCGAGAACCACTCAGAAACCACATCAGAAAATCTTGACTCTGATCGCTCGGGATGCGATCCCGAAAACAAAAAAACCATGAACTACGAGGAAAGGAGTATTGCTAAAGCCGACGTCTCACACGCGACTATCATGGCACAAGCAAACACGAACACGAGTATTAATAAGCAACAATCGAATGCGATTTCCGTGGGCCGACCACAACAAAATAGGAAACCCCCAGAAAGATATAGAGCGTACTTATCACCGTTAAAAAAATGTATTATTTTCTTCTCCGTTTTTCTTTTTGTATTTTGAGTTCCAAATTTACAGGGGGAAGAGCTGTTATGTATTATCTAGGTAGTATACGTTTTCGAATTGAGCGCGTTTTCAGAAAGGACTAAGAAGATGTGGCTATGTTACGATTACTCAAAATCTTACAAACTCACGCCGAAGAGCTCACGCGGGCAGTCCGTGCCAATCCGTCTCCGAGGCTCTTCTCCGATTCAATAAACGTAAAAGAATAAACGTACGGTGCCTTGTTCTTGACCGGATCTTATTACATTCATGATACTTAATTAAATTCCGGATAAAATATAACATAACATAACTTTAGTAATTTTTATTATTTTTAAGTTAAAATTCAGCATTTTAATGTTAAAATGTTTAAAGAAAAAAATGATTTCGTAATTAATTTCGTATACACACACGAGATGATAGACACCAAATATTCACTTCAGATGGCTGTCAGAATCTAACTAACATTTATTTTGCTAGCAGAGTGGAATCAAAGCATAGTTATGATCCAAAACTACAATTTGATGGCGACACCATTTATTACGGTACTTAGCAAATACAGAGCGCTGAATTTTAGTTATTGGTGATAACCACTCAGTATGAATACGAAGGGAAAGTTCATACTATTTTTGTTATAACCGTGTTTTAAGAGTAAAAATTTATTTGGCGCGCAGTTAATAAACTTAAAAAAGTATATAAAATCACAGAAATATTAGTACAAAAATCTAATTATAATCGAGTTTTTAATCAGTTGTTATATAATAATTACTTTTTGATGAGGTGCTGTATCACTGCGTTCCATGATATCATCAGGCGGTTTGTTTTCATATATTTTATAAGTTTCAATAATTTTTCCTGCATCTTCCGCATTCCATGCTAACATTAACGTCATGTCTGCCAGAATGGAAATTCTCGTTAGATGTTTCAAAGCATGATGAGGATCAGCGACATCAATCTAATTAAATAAGAAATTCTAATATAAATACAAAAATATTACGAAATTTCTGATTCATACAAAGTTTAAGAAACTTTTATTTATCAGTACAAATGACAAAATACACCATATAAAACGCATATAATCAAACGTAATATACAGTATTTTATTTTAATAGACAAAGTAAAATATTTAAAAAATAAAGCAATTAAAAACGAAAAAATATTTCAGACAAAAATTATTTGATTTGTGTCAGGAAAACAAACAATTTCAAGGAAAAATAATGACAAAATTATTACCAATTCTTGAAATGGAATTTTATAATTTTTTTTACTTACAAGGGAACCTCGCGAACTCGAAAATTCTGATTTTAATGAAACTTGGCATAAATGTAGAGGGGGTAAATACATGAATTTAGAAATTTATCGTAGCTGCCCATAAACGGTTTAAAGAGGTGAAACCACCCTTCAAAGATTGAGACATTTTTCGTTTTCTCGATATATCTCGTAAACTAAACAAAATAATAAAAAGTTTTATACAAAAAAAGTACTTCTATCTAACTACAGTAATTAAATTAAAAAAAAAAAATTTTTTTTTAAATTTTTTTTAATTTTTGAAAAAAAATTTTTTTTTCAAAATTTTATTAATGTAGTTAGATAGAGATATTGTTACTATAAAACTTTTGTATAAAACATTTTTTGATATCTCCAATACTTTTCGAGATATATCGGAAAAAGCAAAAATCTGTATGTTGATACTTCTGTACTGTTCTCTTTGAGTATATATACATGGAGGAGGAATTGCTATGGTTTCATGTAGACCGAAAGTGTGTCCAAGATCTGTGCGAGAGAGAAAGGTATATCATGATACTCGCTTTCTCTGCGCATGTGTTAATATCATTATTTGCACCGCAGTTTCAACACTTCTTGTGCACTTCTTGTGCATTTTTCTACTTAATTACGAATTGTATGTGTGTGTGAAACATACAATGCCAGCCATTGTACATATAGCGTTTGACGCATGCGCAGAGAGAGCAAGTATCATGATATACCTTTCTCTCTCGCACAGATCTTGGACACACTTTCAGTGCTGGCATTCCTCCTCCATTTATATATACTCAAAGACTGTTCTGTACTTAATGTACGAATTGTATGTGTGTGAAAACATACACAATGCCAGCCATTGTAACTTATAGCGTCCATAATACATTTGAGCATGCGCAAAGAGGGAAAGTATCATGATATACCTTTCTCTCTCGCACAGATCTTGGACTCACTTTCAGTGTTGGCATTCCTCCTCCATGTATATATACTCAAAGCTTGATAAACGTGCATTCATATTATTTAGGAACCTGTCATACCGACAAAATATAGTAACATAAGGTCACATTTGCATGTTTCTTGGACAACGTTCCATTTCACGCGTAATGTCTGATGTTAATAATCATGTGGGTAATAAAACGGAACGCAGCAATTCGCGTGACTATGGCGTTTGCATTATGTATAATGTGTTATGTGGGGGTCGCCAGTGGTTCGCGCGAAGTGACGTGCAGAGTGAGGTTATGTTGTTATGACAGTTTCATGAAGTAGTTATTATACCGTTACGTCTATAACAATGGCTGATGTGTCTTTTAATTAAAACAATAATTTGTTATATTTTAAGAGAGATCAAAGTTTCGAGAGGCATGATACTGATTCGCTGTAAGCGACATATGCAATGTAAGACAGTTGGATAAAAAAAAATTATGCAAAAATTATTGCACAAAAAATTGCATATTTTTGTGCATATATTTCTGCAGTTTCTACAGATTTTTGTACAAAGTTTTCGCCTTTAGAAATTTTCTGCAGAATATTTTACAGAATTTTATGTAATATTTTTTTAAGGCGAAAACTTTGTACAAAAATCTGTAAAAACTGCAGAAATTCATGCACAAAAATATGTAATTTTTTTTGCAGTAATTTTTGCACAATTTTTTCCTACGGGGAGATCAGAGAGAAACCTTTCCTCAGGTTTTTTCTGTAAAGATTCAACTTAAGTGATATATAATCTGTAAATACTACAAAATACATGATATCCAAACTAAAGTACCTTTTTAAAAAAGGTTCAAAAAACGCGCCAAGTGTGTGATTGTTTTTTAAAGAAAAAAATTATAAAATCCAAGATAATACCTTTGATCATATCCAATTCAACCTATTAAGTGATACATAAAAAATCCAAGAATACTTTAGTTAAATTCAACATAAGTGATATTTTTTATAACGAAAAAAATCACAAATCCAAGATAAAACTTTTGATCAAATTCAACCTAAATAATATACATTCCTAAAATGGTATAACTTTGATTATTAAAGTAACAGTTATTTTAAATAAAAAATTATTGTATTCACACACACAAATTAATTTTTTTACAAAAATAATATATAAATATTTTGTGCCAATTAAGAATAAACACTACAAAATGAGAGTATTAAATTTTTTTTCTACAAAAATAATGATATGAAGAGATATGCGTCAATCTATAAAAATAGATGTTTATTATTTAGCTGGATTCATAGTTTGATTAAAAATTACAAATTAAATTACAAATATTACAAATAAATAATTTAATACAAATAAATATTTTACTACAAAAACTTGGCGCAGCTAAACCGAATAATTTGTTTTAATACAAAATCTTATAAACTTGAGAAAAGTGAGTCGAGCGTGTGTGTGTGCATGATGCGTTTTGTTTTTCGAGCAGAATCTCTGGGACCGTCACGAGAGAAGAGCGTATTAGTCACCACGCGTCATATGCCTTGTACGCATAGTTAGATTAAAGCGTTCACTATTCTTCACTTCTGTTTGTAATTACTTTCTCCTTGCCCATTACAATTTTTGGTGCCGAAACCCGGGAGTCACACCGGAAAGAGAAGGAATTGTGGCAAGGTCAGGTCAGGTTGAACAAGCCCACCATGGCCCCGAGAAGAACGAGAACGAGGATATTGCGAGCCGGTGGTGTTATTAAAGATATTGCCGGTATAAGTATCAGGGTTGAACAGTATAGTAAAAACCTTTTCGTTACTCGACGACGGTTCGACAGAAGAATTGGGACTGCACCATGGCCCCGAGAAGAACGAGAACGAGGATATTGCGAGCCGGTGGTGTTATTAAAGATATTGCCGGTATAAGTATCAGGGTTGAACAGTATAGTAAAAACCTTTTCGTTACTCGACGACGGTTCGACAGAAGAATTGGGACTGCACGGCGAGACGTCCCTTGTAAACATACAAAGCATACGAGAATGCGACAGCGTGGCAGCCTGCTGTGAAAAAGTAGAATTTCGTACTTGTGAAAACAAAAATGAGTTTACAATATAGAACACGGTCGCAGTCTCAAATTTAGTCTTTCCTTTTCAATCGCTGCCAGCAGAGTTAGTGCATCGCGTCGTGAAAGAGCAAAGCATCTTCTTGCAGCCTTGCACCAACGCTTATCGGCCAAGACAATTGGCGACTGTTATTTAAATCAAGAAGTTCGGGAAATGGTCGGCACAGATACAGCAATCGCGCTTACGCCTTTAGGATGAGTAGTGCACGGAGACGCGCGCGGAAAGGAGCGAGAGAAAATTTTATCTGCACGTAAGCGCCGAGCACAGAGGCAAGAGACGAGCCGTGCGACGGCGAGTGAATGCGACTCGACAAATTTGTGCGCGTGTATTTCAATATAGACAATCTCGGCATCCGCGAGATCATGCAACCAAATCCGCGGCACAAACGCGCGCGGAAAATATTATAAAATACAAGCAGATGCGTCGGCAACATCTGGGAGACCGAGCTGCTATGGAAAAGCGCCCCCGACGTTGATAGTTGAGTGACTGCGCTCAAGACTCTACGCACTAGAGCGAAAGTTAGACCAACGCGGAATATGCAGAACTTTATTACCGTGAAATAGAACGTCTCATAGACAATAAGTACGCGACGCGAGCGGAAGACGAGACGCGCGAGCGCGTATAGTACTTGCCGCACTTCGGCATGACGAGCGATGCCAAGTACGAATAGTATTCGACGAGTGGCCTTCACTTGGACACAGTACAATTGGACACAGTGCAAATGAACACGGTGCAAATAAACACAAAATAATGTACACGTTTCAAATGGACACGGTTCATTTTGACACAGTTCATTTGGATACAGTAATTTTGTACACAGGAAAAATGAATTCTGGACAAATTACTATTTGGACACGATAAAAATGTACACTGTGCAATTGGACACGTAAAATTTGTACACCGCAAAGTTGTACACCACAAAATTTTGCGTGAAAAGTCGCAAACCCATGTGGTGCAAAGAATGGTTTGCACACACATACACACAGGGGTGCAAGGAGGGCTTTCAGCCCCCCTCGCGAACTCACCCCGTCGAAGTCGCTAACTCATGTACGTTGCAAACAAAGTAAAGTTTATATGTATTAGCAGATTTCCAATACAATATACACGGTGTACAACTTTGCGGCGTACAAGTTTGCGGTGTACAAATTTGCGGTGTACAAATTCGCGGTGTACAAGTTCGCGGTGTACAAGTTCGCGGTGTATAAGTTTGCGGTGTATAACTTTGCGATGTACAAGTTTGCGGTGTACAACTTTACGGATTGTTTTTTAAAATTATAACGCCTGCTCGTTTGATAATATTAATACTTTAAACATATCAATGAGTTGTAAATCGCCTAACGGTCTGCATCGGATCTTAGTAATGGATATAATTATTTTTTATTAAATTTAATTTTCTTTTAGCTTTATTTTAAACTGCACGCCGACAGGATTCGTCAGACTTTAAGACACAGTAACTAAGCTAAATTTTGATGCTCAAGCGCATCTCACAATTCACCTTCCTACCTTCCCCGAAAAACTGTAAATTAATTTATTATGAAAAATAATACCTTAATCGGGGTTCAAATCCATATATCTCGGTGGTCGAATTGGCTAGGACGCTCGCACGGAATGACGAGAGATCCGGGTTCAAACCCTGGCTGAGGGATTATTTTTCTCAATAAATTAATTTACAGTTTTTCGGGAAAGGTAGGAAAGGGGATTGTAAGATGCGCTTGAGCATCGAAATTTAGCTTAGTTACTGTGTCTTAAAGTCTGACAAATAGAGGAAATCGTTGAGTGAGAGCCTAAAAAGGTTTTCAACTGTTGAATGAAAGTCTAAAAAGATTTTCAATCGTTGAATAAGAGCCTAAAAAGATTTTCCTATCCATTCCTATTTATTTAAATTCCTTAGTTCAGTTCAAATAACATACTGTTCAAATAAACCGCTAGTGGCCAACAACTGTGCTGCGTTCTCTATTGGCTGATCCCAAACTCCATGATGTGCATTGCCTCACCTTATATTCTTCCACCATGGGTGTGACTTACAAAGGAACCTCGCTAACCCGAAAATTCTAATTTTAATAAAACTTGGTATAAATGTAGAGGGAATAAATACATGAATTTAGAAATTATAAGTTGGTGCTTATAAACGGTTTAAAGAGTTGAAACCATCCTTCAAAAATTTAGTTTTTGCCTTTTCTCGATATATCTCGTAAACTAAACGAAATAAAAAAAAATGTTTCATACAAAAGTTTTACAGTATAAGTACCTCTATTTAACTATGTTATTTATTTCTTTAAAATTTTTTTTTTCAAAAACAAATTTTTTTTTCTTTGTAAAACAAATTTTTTTTAAAAAAATAAATAAAATAGTTAAATAGAGGTATTTATACCGTAAAACTTTTCTATAAAACATTTTTTTATATTTTGTTTAGTTCACGAGATATATCGAGAAAACGCAAAAATGTCTCAACTTTGAAGGGTGTTTTCACCCCTTCAAGCCAGTTTTGAATCAAAATAAAACATTTCTAAATTAATGTATTTACCCCCTCTACATTTATGCCAAGTTTCATTAAAATCAGAAAATTTTCCGTTTGGGCTTATAAACAATTTGAAGGAGTGAAACTATCCTTCAAAGGTTGAGATATTTTTATCTTTTCTCGATATATTTCAAACTAAACAAAATATAAAAAAATGTTTTATACAAAAGTTTTACATCATAAATACTTTCATTTAACTACGCTGTTCATTTTTCGAAAAAAATTTTTTTTTAATTAAAATAAATTTTCAATAAAATTGACTTTTACGTATATAGCATTTATAAAGTAATTATACTATCTTATACTACGTTTTATTTATATCATCTATGTGTATATTACGTATGTTCCCGTGGGTTGAGTGCCTAGCGGGCGCGTCTGCGGGTGGCGGATAGGAGGAAGCCCGGGTAGGAAACCTCGGTCCGGGCCTAAACCCCCGCGTGCCGGGGTGGACCGCCCGGGTAGTAACGGTTATAACCTGCCGCGGCGGGCGTAAAACCCTGCCCAGGGGGGGGAAAGCCGATACCGCGGACCAACTCGACCCAAGCCAAGCTGGAAGCCATCGTGGCGAGGGCTGCGTGGCACTGGGGGAGCAGTGTCTTGAACGATGCCTCTGGGGAACCAGGCGAAACCCCAGAGTATTTAGCCTTACCCACGCATGCGGGGCTCTGCGTGGGTGGACCACATATTTCCCTAGCTGCTCGTGGGAACAAAATGGAGACGTCTAATTTCAAAAACAAAAACAATGAACTCACTGAAAACACTCCGATGGAGGCTTCGCCCGAGGACTCCGGAAGGGTGGAAGAAGCGGGATCGGGAGCCGAACGGACCCCTATGGGCACGGGAAGCACCGAGACCGCGGAGGGAGGAGTGGTTTCGAGTGCCGAGCGGGCCCCTGGGGGCACGGGAGGCACCGAAGCCGCAACGGACGAACCGGCGAAAGAAGAGGATCTTTGCAAAAAGAAACTCTCCAGAGCCGCAAAGAGGAGGAGAGCTCGAGAGCGGAGAGGGGGGGTCGGGACCAGGCTCAGGCTGGGACTGGGCCCTCGCCGACCGTTCCGGGGACCTCTTCTTCCTCGTCCTCGACTATCCCCAGACGCCGATTGGGGGGCCTCCGGGGAACTCCGACATAAACGCCGGAAGGACCCCGATGGGATCCCGCAATCGGCAGAAAGGGCGAAAAAGAAGCAGAGGGTCCAGGGGACCTATGCTTACGTCGACGCCGCGGACCCTCTGACGAGGGTGATTGTCGAGGAGGGGTACCCGGATGCTGCGATGACTGCTGAGCAGCTGTCGCAGCTGAGGGGTGCGGTCTTCAAAAACATCCAGGGGATCCGAGAGGGTACCCTGCCCAGATTTGACAGCACCACTCTGAGGGGGGGGGGGCTGCGGTGGTGAAGTGCGCGGATGCGGAGTCCCTGAAATGGCTCGAAAGCCGGATCGGGGGCATCGTGCCGTGGGAGGGCGCCAAGCTTGGGGTGGCGGGACTGGAGGTGCTGCAAAAGCAGTACAGGGCTGCGGTGTGGGTCCCGGGACCTCCCGTGGGCGCGGCTGCGGTCCTGGGGCTCCTGGAGCGGCAGAATCCGGGGATCGTCACCTCAGGCTGGCGCGTCTATGCTGAGAATATGGGGACTACCTGCGAGGGTAGAAACCTCATTCTCGGCATCCCCCAGTCCAGCGTCAATAGGCTTAAGGCGCTGGACTTTAGGCCCCATCTTGGGATGAACCGGGTCACTTTTAAAGTGAAAAGGGTAGGGAGGGGCCCGATCCAAAGGTCTCGTCTTCGTAGTGGGCTTCACCCAAATCAACTTGCACCACAGCAAAGGAGCATCGGATGTTCTTGCCAGGCGCCAAGCTGGGTTGCACACAGCCATATCATTAATACAAGAACCTTGGCTGATCCGAGGCTGTATTAGGGGTCTGGCGGGGTGCGGTAGGCTGTTTAAGTCACCGCACGAGGACCGGCCTAGGGCCTGTGTGGCCGTTAAAGAGCTGGAGAGCCAGCTATTGCCAGATTTCTGTTCCAGGGACTTGGTAGCAGTTGTGATAGAGGACGCCAGCGGGACCGGGATCAAGACAAGGATGGTAGTCGCGTCGGGCTACTTCTCACACGAAGAGAACGATCCGCTGCCATCAGACCGGGTTGTACAACTGGTGGAGTTCTGCCAAAAGGAGCAACTTCCCCTTATATTGGGGTGCGATGCGAACGCGCACCACACGGTGTGGGGGAGCACGGACACCAACAGGAGAGGCGAAAAGCTGTTAAATTTCTGGTGTCCACAGACCTAGAGATTCTCAACAGAGGCAGGGAGAAGGAAGGTTCTGGACCTAACTATCTGTTCAAGACAGATAGCGCGGGAGGTGACCGGCTGGAGGGTCTCTGACGAGCCCTCATTGTCGGATCACAGACAGATCACCTTCAGGTTGGCTAAAGTGCAAGCGAAGGTAAGAACAGTGAGGGACCCGAGGAAGACGGACTGGGACTCGTTTCGAGAGGACCTGGCTGTCGGTCTTAGGGAGTTTCCCAAAAGACATGGGACCCCTCAAGAGATCGAGCTGTGCGTCGAGCATTTGCAAAGGGCTCTCATCAGCAGCTTTGAGAACAACTGCCCAGAAAGGACAGTGAGAAATACTAAGGAAGTCGCCTGGTGGAACCCCAAGCTACAGGAGCTCAGGAGTGCTGCACGTCGTGCCTGGAACAGGGCCAGGAACACGGGCCGCCAGGCTGACTGGGACCTTCACCGAAGGGCTCAGAAGGCCTATAGAGACTCTGTGGTAAGGGCTAAAAAGGAGAGCTGGAGGAGATTCTGCGAGTCGGTGGAGGGGATACCTGAAGCCGCTAGGCTCGGCAGAGTCTTAGCCAGGGATCGGGACGCGGCTCTGGAGGCCATTCGGCTCGACGATGGAACGATGGCGTCTGGAGAGCGATGCCTAAATCACCTGCTGGAGTCAAACTTTCCGGGCTTCCGCGGAGGCCCAGAGGAAGACGTCCACCAGGGAAACTTAAATCTCCGTAGGGTACGAAGAGAGGACTGGTCTCTTGCGGCAAAAATCGTTGGGCCTGACAAGGTCAAATGGGCCATAGAAGGTTTCAAGCCCTTCAAGTCGGCTGGGCCGGACCGGGTATTTCCGGCCCTTCTCCAGGAAGGGCTGGAGGAGATCACCGGGCCGCTCACGCGGACGCTAAGGGCTTGTTTGGCACTGGGCTATACACCTAGGGCTTGGAGGCAGGCGAGAGTTGTATTTATTCCCAAAGCGGGAAGAACGGGCTACAGCTCCGCCAAGGATTTTCGTCCAATCAGCCTAACGTCTTTTCTTCTTAAGACGCTGGAAAGGCTGGTAGATGTCTACATACGCGACGTGGTTCTACTGCAGCACCCGCTGCACGTGAATCAGCACGCGTATCGCACGGGATACTCCACAGAATCGGCGCTTCACTCCGCTGTATCGTTTATCGAAGAGCAATTGGAGAGGAAGGACTTCGTGGTTGGCACTTTTCTAGACATAGAAGGAACCTTCAAGAACACACCGCACGAGGTGGTGTGTGAGGAAGCTACTCGCAGGGGTGTGCCGGAAAGGATCGTGGATTGGATTAGAGGCATGCTCGGGCGACAGGTAACGGCCTCATTGGGAACAGTGAAGGTCAGTGGATGGGTGAAGAGAGGCTGCCCGCAAGGGGGAGTTCTCTCTCCACTATTGTGGTGTCTGGTGGCAGATAGACTGCTCAGGACGCTGAACAAAAGGAGCTTCTTTACATTAGGATATGCGGATGATCTGGCTATCCTGATACGAGAACCCTTTTTGGAGACGCTTCTGGAGCTCACGCAGAGAGCCTTAGAGGTGATTGAAGAGTGGTGTGGCGAGACTGGTCTGGCGGTGAATCCACTAAAGACCGGGCTCGTAATCTTCACTCGCAGGTACAAGGTATGCCCGGTGGAGGGGCCGGTCCTTGAAGGAACGAGATTAGTTCCAACTGTATCGACTAAATATCTGGGAGTGATCCTAGATAGGAAGCTGACATGGAAGGTACATCTGGAGAACCGTTGTAGGAGTGTGTGCTCCTACTTCTGGATATGCAGAAAGACATTCGGGCAGACCTGGGGTCTCAAACCGAAAATAGTCCACTGGATATACACGGCGATACTCAAACCTAGGCTGCTTTACGCGTCTGTCGTATGGTGGCCAAGGGTTTTGGGAAAGACCGCTAAGTTAGCGCTGGAGCACGTCAAAGCTCTAGTTTTAAGAGGGGCTCTGGGGGCCATGCAGACCACGCCGGTGGTGGCGATGGAGATGCTGCTTGGCGTCGAGCCCCTCGATCGGGTGATAGTGGCGGCCGCGGCGGCGGCGGCCTATCGCCTAAGGTGTGAATCAAGGTGGAAGGCAGGAGCCCTCCACACGAGATTTCCCGAAGGAATCCTATCGGGCACCATTTTTGCAATGGGACAGGATAGGAGACCTGTGATTCGTACCTTCGAAAGACGGTACAGGATAAGCTTCCCCGGACGCTGGGAGTGGAACGGCTCTAAGGGACCGGTTCCTCGGGACGGGGACGTCTGGTTCACGGATGGCTCCAGAACGAGTGCGGGCTCTGGAGCTGGTCTTTACTGTCAGCGCGACCGGGCAAGAATCGTCGTTCCGCTTGGCGAGCACGCTACGGTTTTCCAGGCGGAGGTGTTAGCCATCATGAGATGTGCCCAGAACCTATTAGAGTCTGATAGGGTGGGAAGGCGCATCCGGATTTGCTCGGACAGTCAGGCGGCGCTTAAGGCGCTTGAGGGTCCAAGAATTAACTCGCGACTAGTCTGGGACTGCAAGTGCGTACTGGATGAGTTGGCGGAGAAGAATGATGTCGGCCTGGTATGGGTCCCTGGGCACGCAGGGATCAAGGGCAACGAAATGGCGGACCTGCTCGCTAAGGAGGCGGCCGAAACAAGGCTGTTGGGACCGGAGCCGGCTGTTGGGATCTCTTTCTACCTAGGCAGGGGGAGAATCAGGGGCTGGCTCCGGGACCAGCATCTTGAATACTGGAAGAAAGAAACAGAGAGCAAATGCAGACAGGCTAGGGCCATGCTGGGGGAATGTCCTAGCGAGGACCTGGCCAAGAGCATAAGATCTCTAGGTAGGAGGGACGCCAGGCTCGCGACACAACTGCTCACGGGCCATGGGGATCTCAACTATCACCTGCACAAATTGGGTCGTAGCGATACGCCCAGCTGTAGGTTGTGCGGTGAAGAGGAGGAAACTAGCCTCCACATTCTTGGGAATTGCCCAGCACTGGTCGGACCAAGAACACGCCTGCTGGGCTCAGGTTTTCTAGAACAGGACCAGGTGAGGCAGCTGCCTGTGGGGGATCTGCTCCGCTTTTGGAAGGAAGCGGGGCCCCGTTAGGGCAGCTGATAACGGGGAGGCACAATGGACTCGGTCTAAGTGCCAAAGTGGGCTTCGCAGGAGGACCGCCCCCGTCACTATTATTATTATTATTATTATTATTATATTACGTATGTTATATATTATCTATGTTATAATACTATACATTTATATCTGCATCCCTGTATGTATTAGTTTTCATCTAACAGGTGCGCAATATTAGAGTAGTCACGTTGCTTTCACACAGTTCATCAAATGATAAGTCATTCAATGCATTTGTTGTAATATCTTTTATCACATCACGTAATTGTATTTCTCTTTCATTTATAGGCGTTGGTGGAATATGTGTAATTTGAAATAAAATAATTAACATATTAAGAAAATAATTAACATATTTTTCAAAAAATAAACAGCGTAGTTAAATAAAAGTATTTATGCTGTAAAACTTTTGTATAAAACATTTTTTTATATTTTGTTTAGTTTACGAGATATATCGAGAAAAGCTAAAAATATTTCAACCTTTGAAAGATAATTTTACTCCTTCAAACCGTTTATAAGCCCAAACGGAAAATTTTCTGATTTTAATGAAACTTGGCATAAATGTAGAGGGGTAAATACATTAATTTAGAAATGTTTTATTTTGGTTGAAAACCGGCTTGAAGGGGTGAAAGCACGCTTCAAAGTTGAGACATTTTTGCGTTTTCTCGATATATCTCGTAAACTAAACAAAATATAAAAAAATGTTTCGTACAAAAGTTTTACGGCATAAATACTTCTATTTAACTATTCTATTTATTTATTCCCAAAAATTTCTTTTGCAAAAAAAAAATTTGTTTTTGAAAAAAATTTTTTTTAGAAAAATAAATAACATAGTTAACTAGAGGTACTTATACTGTAAAACTTTTGTATGAAACATTTTTTTATTTTGTTTAGTTTACGAGATATATCGAAAAAAGGCAAAAACTCTAAATTTTTGAAGGGTGGTTTCAATCCTTTAAATCGTTTATAAGCACCAACTTATAATTTCTAAATTCATGTATTTACCCCCTCTACACTAATGCCAAGTTACATTAAAATCAGAATTTTCGGGTTCGCGAGGTTTCCTTGTTAGTAAAATTGACTGAGATGAGCCGTTGCGGGACGTGAGATGGTTGTCGTGGCTGCAAAGTTTGCGCGATTTAGGAGATATTCGCATTCCGCGGTGCATAACACCGAAAAATAATCTGTTTGAAAGCGCGCAGTTGCATGCATTTTGTGACGCGAGTCTCAAGGCATATGCTGCAGCTGTATACATCCGTTTCATATCGAACCATCGCGCGCACGTGGCATTGACCATGGCGAAGTCGCGCGTAGCGCCCGTGAAGCCCATGTCTATCCCGCGGTTAGAACTTCAGGCAACTTTGCCGCATGCTTAATCTGCTCGGTCGCGAAAAAACTAGACATAATGTGCGAGTAGTGGTACTTGTGGTCGGATTCGCAAACAATCTTACGATGGCTAAAAACGGAACCACACACACGCCAGGCATTCGTTGCGCATCGACTCGGCGAGATTAGCGAACTCGTGGCTTCTGTGACATGACGATGGGTGCCGATCAAGATGAATCTGCCGACTGCGCGACGCGTGGGATTTGCGAAGACGCAAAAATCAAGGATATGTGGTTCGAAAAGCCGGATTTCTTAAAATCAACGGAATTGTAATGGCCCACATCAAAGAAACTCACCATCGCGAAGAAAAATCCATCGACAGATTGGAAAAACGCAGATATTCACGACAAATATAGTTTCCAAAAAAGTTTACCGCTCGTAGCTCGCCTCTTCAGATGGCGTGGTCTGATCGCCAACGCGCGACGAATACGTAAATATTTTGATCGTTGACGCAAGGTATCGCGAATAAAAAATGAATTAGACAAGCTTGTATAAGCAGAAAATTACGTAATACGCGTTCTGCAGAAAGTTTTCTCGACGAAATGCGTGCTCTCCACGATGGAACATTAGACAGAACAGTCGCATTATTCAGGTAATGCCTTTTTAAAACGAGGACGGGATTATGCGCTTGGGGGGGGGGGGCGAGTCACGGGAATCGTCAACGCATCGTTTTCATTCTGCGACCCAATCATTCTAGACGGCCGAAATTCGCAGATGAGGCCCTTAATCGTAAGTTACCACAGACATTTTCGACACTCGAGCAACGAAACCGTGTTAAACAAAATGCAACAAAAATATCACATCACCGGTTTAAGGAATGCATTAAAATCCATGATATAGTCTCAAGATGCTTGATTTGTAAGTTACAACGCGCGAAACCATAAAACCCGATTATGGCATCTTTACCTAAGAGTAGATGCCATAATGTACCCACGCTATTCGGACATAAGAAATAGTCAAAGAAGGTCAAATCTATACAAATAGGTGATCTAATTATGATAATGGACCTGCAAGCGCCGCGGAACTCGTGGAAAAAGGGGACCGTGATTGACGTGTACTCCGATAAAGACAACGTTATTAAAACTTTCAAACGAGCATAGTGCATTCGAAAGAAGAGAGGAAGTGAAAAAACAATAACCGTGTTTTGGCTTTTGGATGAATGGGCTTTAGTTTCTGAGAAAATTGCTTTTAAATATGTGCATTTTCGACCGATAAGATAAGTATAATTGAAAGTCACTTTTCGACATGAAGCGCGGTGGCCGTGAGTGCTAAGTGCGCGCCTACTGTTTTGCTATCCGTGTGAGCTAGGTTCAAGACCAGTTCTAATAATTTTTTTTTAGTCTATATGCTAATTTTATTTTTTTTTATTTACAATAAAATTTTGATTTTAATAAATATAAATTTCTATAATTTTATTATAATAAAAAATAAAACATTTTTATTTATTATAAAATTCTGATATTTTTATACAATGTTGTGGGTGAAAATTTACATAAAAACATTGGAAACAAATGTTTTCTTGCACCATAAACATATTATAAAAGCAACTCGCGTGTTACAAATACATTTTTTGTTACGTACATTGGGTGGGAAACACTACTGATTAACATTAAAATAAAATATGTCATGTTCATTTGCTAACTTTGATGCGTACCAAGCAAATTTGATCATGTTAAAAAAATGAACGCGACATTGTACAAGAATGTCAAAAGTTTATCATAAAAATGTATTATTTTTTATTATAATAAAATTATAGAAATTTATATTTATTAAAACCGCAAAATTTTATTGTAAATAAAAAAAAATTAGCATATAGACTAAAAAAAATTATTAAAACTGGTCTTGAACCTAGCTCACACGGATAGCAAAATAGTAGGCGCGCACTTAGCACCCACGGCCACCGCGCTTCATGTCAAAAAGTGACTTTTAATTATACTTATCTTATCGGTCAAAAATGCACATATTTAAAAGCAATTTTCTCAGAAACTAAAGCCCATTCATCCAAAAACCAAAACACGGTTTTTGTTTTTACATCTCCTCTTTCGAATGCACTATGACTTGTTTGAAAGTAGGCGTAGCAAACTGAAATTTCTTTGAATGATGCTTAGCATGGAGCTATCGGATGCCTAGCTATCCGGTGTCTCTCCGCACGAGTCGTATGGACTTGTGGCCATCAAGCCACATTGTAATCACGATCTCGTGGGTTTAAAACTCGGTAGTAAAGGTCGAAAGCGTGCACGGGGATCTCATATGAAGGGCCCGGGACCATTCAGGCTAGAAAGACACCGGTGACGCAGGAAATCAGAGGAACATTCGAAAGTGTCGATTGAGCGTCTTTCTCCATGCTCACCTTGTTTTAGCGTGTACGTGTGGGTCGAGGAGAAGGAAGAAAGGGAAAAGTCGAGCATGTGTGTGCATAATGCGTTTTGTTTTTCGGGCAGAATTTCTGGGACAGTCACGAAAGATTAGTATTAGTCACCATGCGTCATATGCCTTGTACGTATAGTTAGATTAAATTTTTCTAAATAGATTAAAAAAACATTCACGTATTTCTAACTTCTGTTAGTGATCACTTCCTTCTTGCCCATCACAATATATATAATACGGTTATACAGGGTGTCCCATAATAAATAATTCTTATTTTACAGAGTAAAAGAGAGTAAAATTTTAAACTAAAAATTCCTTTACCAATTTTGGCTTAGGTTATTATTTACTGAATTATTAATAAATGAAGTTAATCAATCAGACGACGCGCGGCCGGTGTATGCAGAAGCATAGCGTGCCATGTGGCTCCACGGACTTTCCACGAGCTTATCACACCATTCCCTTACTTAAAACTTTATTTGTATTTTTTATATTAATAAATAATTAAATAAATAAATAAATTTAAATTAATAAATAAATAGAAAAATAAATAACTAAATAAACTAATAAGTAAATAAATAAAAATAAATACAATTAGAAATTAATTCAATTCCTTATTATTTTTTATTTTTAGTTGTTAATTATTTATTTGTGTACTCGTATTTATTTATTTAATTCAATTACTTAGTTCTCATAGTTGACTTAGCAGCGAAAGGCAAAATTAACTACGAAAAGTGTATTACACAAAGGTATAAAAGATTGTTGATAAAAAGTATTAAAATAAATTGTTAGTAAACAATTTGTTCAAATTGCTCGCGCATCTTTCGAATTTGTCGGGCTCGCGCGGTAGGCCGCTCGGTCAGCGCGTCGTCTAGGGATTTTTCTGCCCGTCTTTGCAGTGTGCTGAGTGCGGAATGTTCCCGGCCATATGTCAACATAGCCGGTGTGTATCGGGTGCTTTCGTGAATGGCGGTGTTGGCAGCGAATGTCAGTTGTGGCAGGTGTTGGTCCCATTGGCGGTGATTCTGGCCAATGAACTGTATGATCATCATTTTCAGCGTTCTGTTGGCCCGCTTGACGGAATTACACTGGAATGAGTATGGCGGCGTCTACTAGTATTCGATTCCGCTTGAGTGATCATGTCGCGGAATTCGCTCTGAAATTGTCGTCCGTTGTCCGTAATAATCCTCTTTGGGCATTCATGCTGGAGGATGATATCTCGCTCGACGGCCCGTGTGACGGCGGAGGCGGTGACCTGTCGCAGGGGCCTGGTGGTGATCCACTTCGTGAATACATCTTGGCAGACCAGTATCCATGCATAGCCTTTGGACGATCTTGGTAGAGGTCCTATTAAATCGATGGCTACGACCAGATTTGGAGCGTCTATGGTAATATGATGTAAAAGCCTGGCCGTTTTTCGCTGCGAAGGCTTATGTTCCCGGCAGTTCCCACATTGTCGCACAGTTGGCAGCTTGTCAAAACATCCTTGGCCAGTAGTACCTCTGTACTAGTCGAGCGAAAATCTTTGCTATGCCTAGGTGGAGATAGCGGCGTCGTGACATTTTCTCAGCGCCTCTTCCCTTTGGTAGCGGTAGGCACAGCTTCCAGGCGGATGCCTCGATATCCTCGTCAGTTGAGTGGCGTTCGTGGAAATGACGATACAGTCGGTTATCTTGTACTCGGTAATCTGGATATTGTGCGGGCTTTCTCGTGCGGTCTATAACATCCGTTGATGCCATTTGCAGGATAAAATGGTCACCAGTTCTTGTCGGTGTTCTCTTCTTCCTCCCCCTCCTCAAGAGGCTGGCAAGGCAGGGCGTCGGGCACATGGTTGGGGCCCTCTTCCGGTACTCGACGGTGAAATCATGTTATTGTAGTGCTACGGCCCAGCGGGGTAGTCGGCCGGTCGAGTTATCTAGGGTCGTAGCCATCTTGGCGAGAAATGGTCGGTGATCACTGTAAATTTGTAGCCTTCTAAGTATAGCCGCATCTTCTCGATTCCCCATACGACGGCGAGGCATTCTTTTTCCGTGGCTGAGTAGTGCCTCTCGGTCGGTCGGAGGACTTGGCTGGCGTAAGCTATCACTCGTTCTTCCCCTTGGACGGTTTGCGTAAGGACTGCTCTTAACCGGCGTCGCTGGCGTCTGTTTGTAGAACGAACGGTATTGAGAAGTCCGAGCATTGTAGCACTGGTGCGGTGGCTAGGCAGTTTCTTATCTTTTTGAAAGCTTGCTGTTGTTGCGTTGACCATTCAAACCGTTTTCCTTTCCGGAGCAGATCGTTTAGTGGTGCTGCGGTTGTGGCGATTTGTCGTATGAAGCGGCGGTACCACGATGTCATCCCCAGAAATCTTCGGAGGGCCGGTAGGGAAATGGGCGGTGAAATGTCCATATAATACTCTTGAAACTGTACAACTTTTATTAAAAAATTTATTTTCTATCTTTTATAATTCCGACGATATTCGCTCTGAAAAAAAGAATTGTTTTCTTTCAAAGGGGTATTTCACCCACTAAACATAAAATTCCGTACATAAAAAAATACGCGTTTCTTAGATTTGTGTTTAACAACATATCAAAGGAGAATCAAATTAGCGTCGGCTTGTGGCACTATCCTTGTAAGTATTAAAGAGATCCTGAAATGCCTTTTTTGATAATGCAGAGTCGATAATGAGGTCGATAATGTAGAGTCATTTATGCACATCATTAATGAGATTTCATATGTATTTCTTGTATAGATTTAGAAATTCTTTTCTAGAATTAAAGTACACATATTAATATCAATCTATGAATTAAATTTTATATTGAGAACGAAAAAATTTTTTCTCATATTGCTCTTATCAACTTTTTACGCGTACATAACCTAAATTTTCGTTTTTTCGTTTTCCAATTTGCGGAATACAAATTTTTTTTTCTAGGCTTCTAATCTTATTTCTAATTGCACGATATTATTCCTAAGAGTTTTCTCTAGGGGGGACGACGTGATTATTTTATACATATAAATTGTAGATTTTTTGTATAAAGCAAATATTGTCGTTAGGTTAGGTTAGGTAACTAATAAATTACAATTTGTTTTATTTATCAGAACAAATCGTACGTTGCCCCCTCATTTTTGTGCGTGGTTTAATTCTGTGAAAGAATTTTGCATTCTGTTATTCTAATTCAAAAATCCAAGTTCACAAAAAAATGTCGGTAACTCTGTCACTCCCGGTTCCCCTTAATAACAGCGGCCTTCAGCCAACCACTACTTTTGTTGTGTGTGAGGCAGAATTACTCACAACTAGCGTAGCTTGTAAATAGTGTACATAGTGTACCGCCGTAGGTTAAGTATTCCGCCTAGGCTAAGACTATACGTAGGCTAAGACTTGTATGTAAAAAGCCGTAATAAAGAATTGTTTAACCAAACTCGATGCACGCAAGTTGGCTTCCCCCCTTCTCCTAAATCCTGGCACCCGGCGAGCTTGTCCGAGGCGTTCGGGAAAGGCAAACCATCACAAGCTTAGCAACAATTACGCCACATTTCCACTAAAAATGCATATTGTGATTTAGCAATTGTTGCGCGCGAGTATGACCATATATGGTCATATCAAGGGCCCATTGGCCCTCCAATGCCTATCTCGCGGCATTATTTGAGCGGCTGCCGATTAGCGGGCCGCGGGTCAATCAGAAATCGATAAAGCAAATACGTACGTTCCGCGAGTGAATCCTAAAGTGCGGAACTTAAAATAACTACCATCCGGGTCAGTAATTAATCAAATACGCTGTGACGTGTATCCTCCGAGCAAGTGTCGAGTGCGGGATTTAGAATAATTATCAATCGGGACTTAGCCGGGAGAACGAATCTCAACCGAGTGACCGAGTAATGCGTTAACATAGAGCTGCGCGCCGTATCTTATCGCGGCACATGTAACACGATGCGGCATCTTCGACGTCCGCGTGTGTTGAGAGCTGAATTGTACATTAAAGAAATAAACACTTTTTTAATATATAAAGACGAGTGTCTTAGTGATTTGTAGACCTAGCCTTTGTCATCACTTCCGCGAGTTTCAACTCCTTAGGCAGGAACGATCCCGAAAAATATATTTGTTGCACCGAAAGATACAACACTTTTTTAAAATCAGATTGTCTATGAGTTTCATATTCTATTGTTTGGAATTTTGCCAAAAAGTCGACTTATTAACATTCAATTGTTTTATTTTCTTTCATTATCACATTCCATATTTTATAGTAAATTCGTATTATTAATTCTGTTTCAAGAAATCGATAACTAATTACATAAGCTCACTAAAAAGTATTTTGCGCCGTGAGCCAGACCAGGTTACTCCCATGTATTTTGGTCCGCTAAAAATGAATCTAATGTCAGTTTGTATTCGGCATGAGTAGCGAGTGTTGCGCGCCCCTAGCGGCCCCGAGCAGAACCTCCAAGTCGTGTATAAACACAGTTCAAGAAGAATAAACAATTTTGAAGAATGGCATTCAAAAAGAGAGAAAGGCGAGATTACTGCAGTATTAGCAATTATAAAAAGCAGTTAAAAGGGGATGTAATTTTTCACAAGTTTTCAAAAAATAAAGAATTTAAAAAAAGTGGATAAGCAGATGCAACATAACCCAAAATGTGACAAAACACATGTTTATATGTAATCTATTTTACTAAAGAAGATTACAATCCAATTGATAAATACATATTAAATATATACAATCAAATATTAATGCATTAAAAATTAGGTATACTATAAAGAACAATATTTGTTCTGGATTAGCCAGCAAAATTTTTAAATTGAAAAAGGGAGCTATTATATCGAAGAATTTAATTATAAAAAAAAATGTTTACTACAAATCCTTTTCTAAAAAAGCCATGTTATTTATTTATCGAATGTATCGAAGTCATCTCGAAAGTCTCGAAGAATTGTTGCCTTTAATCCGCGATGCTGATTGGTTCTTTCGCTGATCATTGAGCCGCATGCTTCGTAGTGTTTGACAGTTGTGTTTGACAGTTGTGTTTTCACGTCAAAATTGGTTATATCAAAAGTGTGTAAGTAATAAGGTAAGTAATAAAGAGATATATAAAGTAATAATATAATCTCTCTCTCTCGGAAATAACAATAATATCTTTAAAATTTTATAATCTTTTAGAAAAAAAGAAGGAAAGGAAATAGATTGGTAGGAGAAAGAGAGAGTTTCGACTTTTGTAGAAAGAAGAAGCAGAAAAGAAAACAGAAGGTGAAACAGCGACTTCTATAGAAAGAAGGAGCGGAAAAAGAGAGAGAGAGAGAGAGAAAGAGAGTGTAAGAAAGAAGAAAAAGAAAAGTGTTAGAGCATTAACAGTAAATATTATTGTATTGAGTATTTTATGTAGTTAGCAGCTCACAATTACATATATTATTGGCTAATTTTTTTTCTGTGTGTGTATATTTGTGTATGCGCGCGCGTGTGTGTGTGTAAAATTATGTAAATTTATAAATAATTACATAATATTATATAAAAATATATTTTATTAAAAATTATTATTTACTTAATTCTTTTAACTTTTTTTAAATAAATACATACATATGTGTGTGTGTGTGTATTTATAAAAAAAAGTTTAAAAAAAAAAGTAAATAATTTTTATTAAAATATGTTTTTATATAATATTAAGATATATTAAGTAATAATGTAATATATATAGGAAATAACAATAATATCTTTAAAATTTTATAATCTTTTAGAAAAAAAGAAGGAAAGGAAATAGATTGGTAGGAGAAAGAGAGTTTCGACTTTTGTTGAAAAAAGAAGCAGAAAAGAAAACAGAAGGAGAAACAGCGACTTCTATAGAAAGAAGGAGCAGAAAGAGAGAGAGAAAGAGAGTGTAAGAAAGAAGAAAAAGAAGAGTGTTAGAGCATTAACAGTAAATATTATTGTAAGTTAGCAGCTCGCAATTACATATATTATTGACTATATTTTTTCTGTGTGTGTATATTTGTGCGTGCGCGCGTGTGTGTGTGTGTGTAAAATTATGTAAATTTATAAATAATTACATAATATTATATAAAAATATATTTTATTAAAAATTATTATTTACTTAATTCTTTTAACTTTTTTTAAATAAATACATACATATATGTGTGTGTGTGTATTTATAAAAAAAAAGTTTAAAAAAATATGTAAATAATTTTTATTAAAATATGTTTTTATATAATATTATGTAATTATTTATAAACTTACACTCACACGTTTTTTATTCAAAATTGCAGAAGATAGAGGATAGATATAGACAACATAAAAATATGATTAATAATTTGTGTTGAGAGAGAAAGAGAGAAAGAGAGAGAGGGAGAAAAGGAGAGTGAGAGAGCGTGAGATAAAAAAAAATAAAAAATAAAATTTAAAATAATTAAGTAAATAATAATTTTTTATAAAAATGTTTTTATATAATATTATGTAATTATTTATAAAATTATACTTACACGTTTTTTATTCAAAATTGCAGAAGATAAAGGATAGAGGATTAAAGAAAGAGAAAAAGATAAAGAAAGGAGAGAAAAAAAGAAAAGAGAGAAAAGATTCAAAAAGCATAATTCTTTTAAATTAATAAACATTAAGACATTTCATAAAAAAGCGGAGAGAAAAAAGGAAGAAAGACGAGATAGGTATTTAATAATTGTTTAAAAAGCTGTAAAGCTTGTTTTGTCAAAATTTTGAATTTTTAATGACTTAATTGCGTTTTTATTTTTAACATATATAAATGTTTTTATTTAAGGTTAAAGAAAATAAACATTATATTAAAAAAAGAAAAAAAGAAATAGAGGAAGCAGAGAGTAAGAAAAGAAAAAAAGAAATATTAAAGAGGTATATACAGAAAATAGAAATAAAAATTTACATAATATTAATGAATGTCAGGGGTAGAAAATCAATATATCATTTGGTTGTAATTAACATTGACTCCAAACTGGTAGATATATTGATTTTCTTATAGCTGTTTCAAAATCAATTAATATAGCTGATACGGACGTAAAACCATATATACACTGCAAAAAAATGTAATGTATCCAATGAGATATGTAGTTGAGGACTGCCTACTCAATGCAATACTATATGTTATATTAGCACTTAACAAATCAAACTTTCACCTAGGGATTCTGAAAGTAGAGTCTTTGCCCTTTAATTTAAAAAAAGTACATGTAATTTAGATGATTTTTCGCAAAGTTGCATCACTTTGAAGATTGCCTAAAAATCGGTCAAAACTTTTGTCTCGTTTTCTTTTGCGCCAGTGTTTATATAGATATTTATAAAAAATAAAAAGTTTAAAAAAATTGCAAGAATTAAGTGATAGGTAGAAGAAGAAGAGAAAGAGAGAGAGAGAGAGAGAGAGAGAGAGAGAGAGAGAGAGAGAGAGAGAGAGAGAGAGAGAGAGAGAGAGAGAGAGAGAGAGAGAGAGAGAGAGAGAGAGAGAGAGAGAGAGAAGGAAAGAGAGAGAGAGAGAGAGAGAGAGAGAGAGAGAAATTAAGTAAATTTGAAGATCTTATTAAGAGAAAAAGAGAGAGAGAGTGCGAGATTTCAGGAAGGTAACATTTGCGTTTTAAATATTTTGAAAAAAAGGAATCTTAAACTCTTAATTCTCATTTCTTATTAATTATCATTCTCAATAATTATCAATTTTTATTAATTATTATTATTCTCATTAAATATCATTTGCGTTTTAATTATTTTGACATTTTGTGTATTTTAATAGAAGAAAAGGAATGAGATTAAAGAGAAAGAATTGAGATCGAGAGAGTTTAAAAAAGAAATCCAGAAAGTGAAAGTGTTGAAATTTGATTGAAAATTATCAGGTAACATTACGTATAATATTATAAATTTTAATTTATTTAAAAATTTAAATTTAATGTTGTATTATTAAGGCATAAGATTTAAAAAATTTAATTTTAAAGTTGTTGGATGCTTGTTGTCAGAAGTTGTTGAAATGGTCAGAGAGCGATAGTGAGTTTTATCGAAAGAGATTAGAAAAAGAAAGAGATTAGATGAAAGGAAATTATAATTGAGAGAGATTAAACAAGAAAGCCAGAAAGTGAGTTTTGAAATTTTATTGAAAATTAACAGGTAACGTTACATATAATATATTATAATTTTTAATTTATTTAAAGGGGATTAAGTATGGAGGTAAAGTGTGTAAGAGATGATATTAAGAAACATGCAAATATAATATAATTAATAATTTGTGTTTAGAGAGAGAGAGAGAGAGAGAGAGAGAGAGAGGTGGGGAGGAGGGGGGAGAATGAGAGAGCGTGAGAGATATAGAAGAGAATTAAATAAAAAGTAAAGTGTGTAAGAGT
The DNA here is from genome assembly GCF_013373865.1 of Monomorium pharaonis. Classification (NCBI taxonomy): domain Eukaryota; kingdom Metazoa; phylum Arthropoda; class Insecta; order Hymenoptera; family Formicidae; genus Monomorium; species Monomorium pharaonis. The sequence goes on from NC_050467.1 coordinate 12,401,405, forward strand.
AATATTGAACAATATGAAAATAATATAATTAATATAATTAATAATATAATTAATAATTTAGAGAGGGAGAAAGGGAGAATAAGGGAGCGTGAGATAGAGAAGGGCATTAAATATAATAAAGTGTGTGAGAGTAATATTACAGAAGAAGAATAAGTGCAATGTTCAATATAAAAATGCTAAGTGGCGCGCGCGAAGCGCGCGCAATGTTGTGTTCTAGTATATTAAATTTTAAAAAAGTAGTGAAATTATGCATTACAATGTATGAAAAAAAAATAAAATTGTTGATATTTATCTAGTTAAGTGCAATAATAACGCAATATACTATAATGTTTACATTTGCCAGACTAGCCTGCTTTGCAGAAACATATGCAAGATATACTTATTCTACTAACTATATTAATAATGAGGAGTACCTCCTCGCCAAAGATTAGTTAGTGTTGACTTCGTTTTTAAAGAATATTTATTTCTCTACAATTATTTTTAATTATTTTAGTGCGCCTTTCGGCGCGGAAAAAATGTGTTTCCTTATATTCTTCTCTCCCTGTAGGAGATATGTGGCTTCGTTAGGGTGACCAAAATTGGTCCGTATTTCTCTTCTAGAAGGTTTTCCTCTTCTGTTGAAGATTTGGATGGATCTGTTCGTGAAGAAGTCTCTAGCCTAGTCTTCTTCTCAGCTGGAGGTTCTAGAAGATCTGTTTGTGTCGATATTTCCTGATGTGTCGTCTGGGTGAAGGCATCGACGAAGAATCTCGGTCTTGGGAAGTCAATCGGGATGAGCTACCAAGGAAAGTATTCTGTATATCGCTCCGTCATCAGGAAAGTCTTCGCTTGAGAAGAAGCAAGTAAGTCGCCACAATAACTAAATTAATTTTGTGTGGTGGGCCAAACACATTGATTTCAAGCACAAGCACATTCCTCTCCTTTTCATTTCCTCTACTTTTTTGGACGTTATTTCCACGTACATAAGGTGGTTTGCCTTTAACACATTCTTTTGCCTTTAACACACCCATTAAGATAAGCCGAAGCGCACGCATTTTTTACATAATTTTCAACGACTTTATTTGCAACGTTAAAAGTCTATAAAAAATGTGAAAAGTATCATTTCTTACGTAAAATTTTACGCTCTTTCAGAATTCGTTGTCAAAATTTGTGTAAAAAATAGTCCAAAAAATTATGGCGTGTTTTAAGTAAAAAAATACGAAAAAATCGCAAACTTTTTTTTCAACACTTTTTTACATTAAAATAGTATAAAACTCCAACTCTTTTCGCAACCGGTGCACAATGCATCGGTGCACAAAATATTTGTACTTTAAGGGTAGTTTTAAAATTTGTCAAAATTGTTATTTTCATTGAAACATGGCGGCTAAATTGTAACAATTTACGAATTATCGTATTTTTTCCATAATAATTCGTAAATTGCAGACAATTAACGGCTTATTATCATTGAAAATAATAGGATTGTTATTCGCAGTTCATTTTCAATCAAATACACAATTTTCAAGATAACGGATTCAATATGGAGACTGAAAAGGTGTAAAAATCGTCGATTTTTCTAATTTCTCTATCTTTTCTCGAAAACTGTTTCATGCACGGACTATTATCAGTTTGTGAATTTACTTATTAATATATATTAATGGACAAATTCATAAAGTTATTAAGCAGTAAATTTAAAATAGTAGAAATTGTTGGTTATAAAGTTTTATCGCTGCTATATATAATTAGATATTTTCCTTAGTTTTTATGATTTAATAATTGCATAATTAAATAAAAATAATAACCTGAATAAAATTATATATACATATATAAATGCATATTTCTAATTTTATAAATTATTGAAAAAAATTATTGTTATTGAGTGTCACTAATTCTTCCATAATTTTTTATATTTTTCTCCAATATTCATCATTCTCACGATTTACAATACATTATTCTCATTCATTTTTATCATCAATTGTTTGGAAACCTAATAATATCTAAACTGTAATTATATCTTCCAGTGATTTCAGCTTGCGAGCCAAACGCGTTTCCACTTTTCCGTTTTTTCGAAAGAGTGAGACGGAGAGTAAACAAAAAGGATAGATAATTTAGCAACAAAAGCAGGCGGTTTAATATTATCCTTTTTTGTTTACTCTCCGTCTCACTCTCTCGAGAAGACGGAGAAGTGGGAACGCGTTCGGCTCGCAAGCTAAAATCATTGGAAGATATAATACAGTTGAGATATTATTAGGTTTCCAAACAATTGATGATAAAAATAAATAAGAATGATGCATTGTAAATCGTGAAAATGATGAACATTGGAAAAAAGTATCAAAAGTTATGGAAGAATTAGCGACACTCGATAAAAATAATTTTTTTCAATAATTTATAAAATTAGAAATATGCATTTTTATATGTATAATATTTTATCAAGGTTATAATTTTTATTTAATTATTCAATTATTGAATCATAAAGACCAAGAAAAATACCTAATTATATATAGCAGCAATAAAACTTAATAACCAACAATTTCTATTATTCTAAATTTAATGCCTAATAACTTTATTAATTTGTCCATTGATATATGCTAATAAATACATTCATAAACTGATAATAGTCCGTGCATAAAACGGATTTCGAGAAAGGATTCATGAAGAAATTTAGGAAAAATGTAGAAAAATCGATGATTTTTACACTCTTTTGGTAGGTTACATCTAAAAATATTAAATCCGCCATCTTGAAAATTGTGTATTTAGTCGAAAATGAACTACAAATATCAATCCCATTCTTTTTAGTGATAATAAGCCGTTGATTGTCCGCAATTTACAAATTATTGTGAAAAAAATACGATAATTTGTAAATTTTTGCGATTTAGCCGCCATTTTTCAATAAAAATGACAATTTTGACAAATTTTAAAAATATATCTTTAAAGTACAAATATTTTGTGCACCGAGGGTTGCAAAAAGAGTTTCATATTATTTCTATGTGAAAAAAAAAATTTTTAAAAAGGTTTTTGCGATTTTTTCGTATTTTTTGACTTAAAACCCGCCATAACTTTTTTGAACTATTTTTTACACAACTTTTGACAATGAATTCTAAAAGAGTATAAAATTTTACGTAAGAAGTAATATTTTTCACATTTTTTATAGACCTATAACGTTGTAAATAAAGTCGCTAAATATTATGTTGAAAATGCGTGCGCTTGGGTGTTAATGGGTTAATATTCTACAAACATTGACTAAAACGTTTTTACGCTCAGTGAATCTAATACTCCCGCCACCAAAATAAAATTCGGACATACGGGATAATTTTCTGCTAATTATCTGTTAATTATCTGTTAATTGAGAGACTTTCTTCCCATTAAGCAGGTTCCATGTCGTGTTCCGCTTCTTTTAAAGAAAGAAGTGAACAAAATTTTAGAAGAATTGAAGAAGCAAGGAGTTACAGAAAAGTCTCATAGTTCGTGAGTTTCTCCAGCAGTTCTGATTAGAAAGAAAGATGGAACAATAAGATTCTGCGTTGATTATCGTAAGTTGAATTCTGTCATGGTGAAGAATTCTTTTCCTCTTCTTTAGGATTGACAATATTTTAGATCAATTATCTGGAAATAGTTGGTTTTCGACACTCAATCTTAAAAGTGAATATTGACAGATTAAAATTCGCGAGGAAAATAAGGAAAAGACGGCGTTTTCTATAGGAAGATCTTTGGCAATTTACTGTGATGCCTTTTGGGTTGTGTAACGCTCCTGCAACTTTTGAGCGAATTGCTGAAGAAGGTTCTTGAGGGGATTTTAAATAAAATCTGTTTAGTTTACTTAGATAACGTTATTCTTTTCGGAAAAGATTTTAATGAAATGTTAAAGAATCTACGTTTGGTGTTTCAGAGGCTGAAATTGTCGAATCTTAAGGTTAATCCGAAGAAGTATTTTTTTTGGTAAAAAGATAAAATATTTGGGCTATGTGATTTCAGCGGAAGGTGTTTCTACTGATTCTGAGAAGATTTCGGCAGTAAGAAATTGGTCAGTTCCTCATAATAAAAAACAATTACGAAGCTTTTTGGGTTTTTACTCTTATTATCGGAGATACGTTAAAGGATTTTCTTCTTTAGCAAAACCTCTCTTTGTTCTAACGGAGAAACAAGATAAATTTACTTGGGATAAAAAATGTCAAGTTGCATTTGAGAAATTAAAACTAGTTTTGTCTTCTTCACCTATTCTCTTTTCCTAAAAGGAAGAGGAAATTTATTTTGAACACCGACGCGTCCAAAATCAGTATAGGTTCAATCCTTTCCCAGAAACAGGACGGTAAGGAAAAGATCATAGCTTATTTTAGCCGTGTTCTCAGCAAAGCCGATAAAAATTATCGCATCACCCGTCGGGAACTTTTGGCTATAGTGCTGTAGCGATTATACAGCCACCAAATCGTAGCAGTAATGGGTAGGGATGGGCGATGTTGGCTGATTAATCGAAACGTCCAATTTTTTTGTCGATTTAATCGATTACAGGCACACAGATTAGTCTGGTCCGCTGAACCAAGATTAAAAGAAAATATTTTTTTGAGGTTAGGAAAAAATAAGCCAATGCAGCAATTCTGACATTGAATTTGGATTCAGCGGGTCAAAATACATAAAAATAGGCTTGTCTGGTTCACCGGACCAACACTTAAAAACAAATTTTTTTTGAGGTTAGGAAATGCGACCTAACTTTGCAATTCTGACCTTAGATTCGGATTCAGCGGGTCGAAATACATAAGGATTAACTAGTCTAGTCCGTCGGACCAACCACTTTTTTTTGTGTGCCTGTGTTATTAACTGCCGATATTTTGGAGGTCCGATATACCGATATTCGATTATTTTTTGTAAATATCGAAAGTCAGCTGCGCCATCTACAACCTCAAATTTAAAACAGCCTAAGCATAAACATGACGGGAGCGTCCAGATGCGTACAGTGTAAAACGGACATCACCAATCAGATTACTGCTTTAGTTAAAGTTGAGATTTTATACAATTTGATTGGTGATGTCCGTTTTACATTGTGTACATACATCTGGAACTCACTTAACGTGACTTAGAGTGCAGTCACAGAGGACCAGCGTACAGCGTACTGGCATATGGCGTAAAGGAATTAGACCAATGTCTGTGCTAACAAAACGGGCGTAAACCTTGTGATTGGTGTAATTCTTTTACGCTATACGCCGGTACGCTGTACGCTGGCCCCATGTAACTGCACCTTAGGGTGCAGTCTCATGGAGCGTATCACGCGTCTTAAAAATCTAACCAATCGCGGACGTTCTTTCGTACGCTCCACGAACGGAACGATCAACAACAGATAAATTTCTCTTCGCTACTTGTGCAGATTTTTGCACCTGTGGTATTAATATTATGTATTAAAAACATTGAAATTGTTAATGATAGACATATGAAAATGTATGAAAACGAAGGTAAGTCTACATTCTTTTTTAAACAAATTTATTACAAAATTAATTTGTTTGAAAATTTTAACCTTAACAACTTATCGTCAAACTACTATTCTCTCTATAATTATCAAATTTAATTAAATTTTTAGAGACAATTTGAAAAACGACTATAAATTTGGACTTTAATATTAAGAAATAATAAAGTCGATATACCGATTTTTCAATTTTATTTTACAATAATCGATTACTTGCTATCGATTCTTTTTATTTTTTTCGATTTTCTTTATATCGTTTTTTTTTCAAAATTGCCCATCGCTAGTAATGGGCTATGTAAAATAAAATAAAACTTTGGAACAAACGTTGGAATATAAAGTAATGTAGGAACGCGAGCGAGGAAAATATTTACGGAGAGAAAGAAAGCTACAGCTTTGACAGAGGAATTAGCGAAAGCGAAGATCGAGTTAGTCGGAGTCAAGCTAGGAAACAGAGCGGACGCGAAACATTGACGAATAAAGATATTATCCCAGACTTAACTTCGGTTTCTTTTGTATATACATTTCTTTCGTCCGCCGAGATATCTTATCCTACGATTCCGTTTCGCGACACACACGCTATTCACTAGAGTGAACTCTTTAAAATCTTTTCATTATTTGTTGGAGCGGAAAAAGCGACCGCAAAAATCGCCCGTTTCGTGGACATCGAGTTTTGATACGATTTTGGTGGTAAATGATTGTATATCATCAAACATTTATCTCCTAAAAATTTCAAATTGAGCATATCTTTTATTGCTGAGATATAAAGGATTAAAGTTGATATTATTCATGAACTTTAAAAAGATACGTTTAATAAAAAAATCACATAATACTACTTTTGTTAACAATTTTTCGTAGCTCAATAATAATTATATAATTTGTACAATATCTCGGTGAAAAAGCTACCACTACTAAAATTATTAGAAAAATCATACGAGCGCGCATCATATTCATATCGACCATTGTCTATTGATCACTCTCATTAAATCCTTTTCACAGCAACACTTCTTTTCTTCTCGGTTCACGATCTTAATGAGGTCACCCTTGATCTGCTAATTCATCGTATGCCTCCTCATCATATCACAGTCCGTGAGTTATTCTCGGTTCGATCTTGAAACTTTCCATAATTTGCTGGCTTCGTACGGCTGCTCCGCCATTGACTTTGCTCCCTCTTTGGATGTAAAGATAAATCTTCTCACCGAATATCTCGTAGACGCACGCGATCACTTCATCCCCCTTTGTTCCTTCTGTGCAAGGCAACCAGCCCCTTGGATCGATGCATCCTTTGCAATCCCATGCACAAGAAAAATGCTACTAGGAGATTAAATCTCAGACATCCTTCGCCGGCAAATCGTGCTGCCTTTGTTGCCTTGCGTAACAAAGTCAGTCGTTGTATCTCTGCTAGAAATGTTTATGTGTCGGCGCGACTCAGAGCATCTCTAAGCCCGGCCCGTCTATAGTCTGAGATTTCTCTGCTAAGACTGGCCAAGCCTCGATCCTCCCGACTGTCACCAAATTTCTCTCCTGATAACTTCAACAATTTTTTCACTATCGCTCCGTACCCTCTCACTACCGTTCCTGCATCTCGCTCTCCAAACCGATGCCCCTCTCTCTCTTCCACACACTCATCCTCATCCCTCTTCCTTCTCCATTTCTAATCCCACAACTTTCTATTTCTCATACATAACTCTTGACATCCTGCTTACAGCTATCCGTAGACAATCATCGAACTCCGCAGGTCCTGATGACATAAAGTACATAAACCACTGTCTCCTTCTTGATAGCCTTCCTGTCTGATCATCTTTCCAATAATCCTTGACTTCTTTAACCTCTCTTAACTCTTAAATATTCCTTTCTGCCTGGAAACAACCCTAAGTTATTTCCTTCCTAAAGTTAAAATACCTGCCTCTGTTACAGATTTCCGTCCCATCTCTCTCCTCTGCTTCCTCTCTAAAGTCCTTGAACGCATCGTTTCCGATCAGTTTTCAGCACATCTATCGTTCCGTCATCTTGATCCGTTACAGATAAGCTTCCGGCGTAGCAACAGCACGCAAACTGCGCTCATGAAACTAAATGACATCAGATCGGCTGTCGATCAAAGGTGAATCACTAATTCTTTTCAACTTCTTAAAAACTTTCAATTCCATACAGCATGACCTCATGTTACGCAAATTTTCAACATTTTATCTCTCAATTTGTTATCCTGCACTGGTTTGAATTCTATCTTGTAAACAAGACTCAACGAGAACACGGGGGAGCATCCCAGATGCGCACAGTAATAAACGGATACAGCAGGCTGAGTGAAACGGAACAGTAACAAATGGACACAGTGAGAAACGGACATAGTAACAAACAGTGCAGAACAGACACAGTGCGGAACGAACACAGTGCAGAACAGATACAGTGCGAAACGGACACACCGTGGTGGCACTTGGACACAGTAACAAACGGACACAGTGCGAAACGGACACAATACAAAACGGACACAGTAACAAACAAACACAGTGCGAAACGGACACAGTAACAAATAGACTTACCACATGGGTTTGCGACTTCCAGGGCATCCCTGGGGTGCGGGAGAGGGGGCCCCTTGCAAGCCCCCCCCGGGCGCGCGCGCGCGCGCGCGCGTGTGTGTGTGTGTGTAAAGCATTCACTGCACCACATGGTGACTTAAATGGTGTGCAATTGAACGGTGTGCAATGTTTCGTGTCTAATAGCACGGTGGGCAATTGCAACGTGTCCAATTGTACTGTGCACAAATAAAGACCTCTCTGCTAATGCTATTATTTTTATTTTGTGTTATTTTATTTATTTCTTTCCTCTTTTGTTTTTGATTTTTACACGTAATTAGGCTAATTATTTTTACTTTTATTTTTCTTCTATTTCTATTTTTAATCTTTATTTGTATTACTTCTTATATTTTTTATCTTATTACGTACAATGTAATCACTTTTATACACTGCCCGACAATGATTCGTTCCTAAGCACCTTTCGCACTCAGTCAATCAATCAGTGAGCCCCCCCCCCCTCTCTCTCTCTCTCTCTCTCTCTCTCTCTCTCTCTCTCTCTCTCTCTCTGGGTCTAGAATGGAGTAGACGTGTCGAACATCGCTCCGTCTTTATAGTGTGTTTTGAGAAGAAAAGAGAGCAGTAGAAAAGTATAAAATTAGTGTGGTGATAGTTCTATAGACCGGTGACAACAGGAATCGTTATCTAGCCGGGAAAGGCAGATCTGTGAATAGCTGAATTATATTTCTATAATCATGTGTATCAACGACGTTTGTGACAAGCAAGCACTGACGTGGATGGAATCTGCTGACGTGTAGCGAATCGACAACGGCGAAACACAAATGTCGACGATAGAAGAGGACACCGAATATCGATGTTCGGCATGCAAGAAGGCTATTAAAACTGAAGTAGTACAATGCAAATCATGCGTTAAACTGTTTTACCATGCAGGCTGTGTTAGTAAACACAAAATTTATGATAGAAATAATGAACTAGTACCGTGCCAGAGCCCCTTTGCAAAATTTGGGATAGAGAATGAAATTGGAGAAGTAAAGAAAACGGCAAGTAGCAACAGAGATATTCTCGGATCGGCAAGAGCATCTGGAAGACCAAGCACAAGCACGAGTGGATCGGCAAATATGGACCTAAAAATTGATTGGCTCATAAGAACAATAAAAGAAATAAGAGACGAGACTATATGTAAGAAGGAAATTAAAGTGATGATAAAGGAAATTATCCAGCATGAGTTAAAGAATATCAAAGAAGAGCTAGAAGAAGTAAAAAGGATGCTGTCCACTGGACCTAGTAATTCATCAAGAGGAGCACAGAAGAGTTATAGTGAGATAGTTAAAGAAAAGAAGAAAGAAAATGTTATAATTGTTAAACCTAAGGTTCAGCAAGAAAATGTTGATACGGCTATGTTAATAAAAAAGAAAGTAGATATAAAGAATATGGAAATGGGAGTAACGAAAATAAGGAGAGGAAACAATGGTACAGTCATCTTGGGATGTGAGAATGGAGAAGAAATGGCAAAATTGAAAACTACAGTGCAAAGCAAGCTGGGTGATGAATTTAAAGTTACTGAGTCACTACAGATAAAGCCGAAAGTAAAAATTGTTTATATTGACGAAGAAGAATGGAACTTGAGTGATAAAGAATTAATTGATTCAATTAAAAAGCAAAATAAACTTGGAACACAGGAAGAAAATAATATGAGAATAGTGAAAAGATTAAAAACTCAACCTAACAGAAGAGGTAAAACAGAAGGCGCCATAATAATTGAACTAGATGAAAAAACACATGAATTAATGTTGAGCCAAGGAAAAGTAAATATAGGATGGAAAAGATGTCCTGTATTTAATCATATTAGTGTTAAGAGATGCTTTAAATGCTGGGGCTATCACTATTTTGCGAAATACTGTACGCGAAATGAAGCATGCCATAAATGTGCAGGTAATCACAAATCAAATGAGTGTACAACAAATGAGAAGAAATGTGTAAATTGTATGTATAAAAACCAAACGTATAACTTGAAGATAAAAGATGACCATGATGCATTGAGCCCGGAATGTCCGACGTTCAAAAGAGTTCTACAAGAGGAAAAGAGAAGGGCCGGCTGGGAGGATGCAAAATAGCAACCACAGAAGGAAGAGGAACATATACTGTATACAAATGCGCAAAGTTTAATGGCACATAAGGACGAGATACACCATCAGATTATAAAGAAATTAAATCCGGCAGTTATTGCATTGTCGGAGTCAAGACTAATTGCGGAAATTGAAGACAGTGAAATAAGTGTACCAGGATACAGTGTGGTTAGATGCGACGCGGAAAATAGAAATACAGGGGGAGTTGCTCTGTATGTAAGAGATGATATCAAGTATGATATAGTAGTATTGAAAAAATTAGAAAGAATTGTGTGGTGCGTTGCAATAGAAGTGAAAGAGAAATTATTTAAAGGAGTGTTAATGGTAATATATCATTCACCGAGTGCGTCACATGGAGAGTTTGTAGGATTCTTAGAGGAGATAGTAGAAGAATTAACGATAAAAGAAGAGTGTATAATATTAGGAGACTTTAATATAGATTGTATGACAGACTCTTATTATACAAATAAACTACTAACGACTATGCAAAGTCTAGGTATGAAGCAATATGTGGATAAACCAACGAGAGTTACCGAAAATAGTAAAACAATTATAGATCTAGTTTTTGCGAATAAAGATATAAATGTAGAAGTCAAGTACGAACCTAAGATAACGGATCATGCGTGGATAAAAGTCGTGATAAATACGAACAAGACTGTAAATAAATATAAAGAATTCAGTGGCAGGGATTATAGTAGATATAATGCGGATGAGCTTATTAAGCAAGTGGAGAGTAATTTAAAAAAAAGGTATGATTTAAATATTAATGTAAGGGCAAAGAATTTAATTAATAGTATTGTAGATGCGCTAGACATCTTAGCACCTAAGAAAATTTTTAGAATACCGAAAATATGGGAAGGGAAAAAATGGTATTCAAAGGAAATAGAAGAGTTAGCGACTAGAAGAGATGAGGCTTATAGAAAAGCATTATACAATAGCACGGAACAAAACTGGCAACAATTTAAAATAGAAAGAAATGCAGTAGTTAATTTAATTAGAATAAAGAAAAAAGAATATTATGAAAATATGATTGATCATAATAGTAACAATCCCACAACTATGTGGAAATCATTAAAAGAAATTATTAGAGGAGGACCAATAGGCGCAAAAGTTGTAGGAAAAATAGATTTTGAAATATTAGACAATAATATAGAGTGTGATATAGCTGATAAATTTAACTTATATTATATACAAAGTGTGGCGAGTCAGGGCTAACGCGCCCCTGACAGTACGCCACCACAATACATTGTTAGAGAAACAGGACCACGCGCCCCTTGACGGTAGGCTACCACAAGAGCACAGTAAGAAATTCGAGATCTTACTTTCCAAAAACGCGTTACGCACGCTCACCGCTAGAGGCCCTCCTTACTCAAGAGTAAAAAGCCAGTTACCAGCCTTTATAAGGAGCAGCGGTGAACCGGAAAGTTACTCTTTGCGCTCTGAAGCAGATAGTCAATTTTGCGAGCAGAAAGCACTACGCTTTACCGCCAGTACAGTCACCACGGCGACTACTCCGGAAGAAGCCAGGAAGCTGCAGTGGAGACTCCGGGCGCTCACGCTGTCACCAGTCCGGAACACGCGGCCACCTCGTGTACTGCTAGCCGAGGGAGATCTGAGGATCTGGAGATACACCTCTCCACGGTACCAACTGCCGGACCTACTAGAGAACCTCGCCAGGGACAGCTGCAGTGTCGCCACACAGACGGACACCACAGACGACTGCCAGAGAGATCAGGCGACGCAGACAGCCCTCGGAACCACCACCACGAGTGGAACGCAGACCAACCGCAGCAGTCAGGCCGGCAGACCAAAGCGGAAGAAGGCTAAACAACGGAGACCATCAAAGGATAGACTGTCCAGGGTAAAAAGGCATCGTATCGAGGGGCCCGCTGCTACACCGCCCAAGAGCGTGACCGACTGTAACAACAACGAGGAACCAGCATACCGAGTTACAGTGACCAAACCACCATTACGGTGGAGGCCTAAGGCCTAAAGTCTTCTTCACAACGGTCCTTATCAGGGCCACCTGAACATACGAAAACATAGTAGTATATATATGTACATAGTGTATAGCAAAGAATAAATATATATATTCTGTTTTACCAACGGCCTAGTTCACTGGCGAAAGACCTATCCCAAGCGACCAAAAGAAAACGAACACACCGGAACGAGCGAAGTTCCGCCACAACTGGTGACCCCGACGTGGGAAGGAAAGCCATTTAAGAATGAGCAGGCCGGAGGATGTAACGCTAAACCCGTTCGGCATGGACAGTCAAGAAGGAAGCCAGGCCAGCAAAATATCAATACGACTACCACCATTTTGGCCAGACGAGCCCGAGCTATGGTTCGCACAACTAGAGGGACAGTTTGCGCTGTGCAAAATCAATAGAGATGTGGAGAAGTACGCCTACGCACTCTCAAAATTGGAACCAAAACAGGCCCGAGAGGTAAAGGACATAATTACCCAACCGCCAGAGACAGAGAAATACGAGGCATTAAAGAAGGCGCTGATACAAAGACTCACCGACTCACAAGATAACAGGATGCGGCAACTATTAGAACGAGAGGAAATCGGAGATAGGAAGCCATCACAATTCCTAAGATACCTCAAGGCTCTAGCAGGAGCAACAGTAAGTAGCGAACTACTGCGCACACTATGGCTAGGACGTCTACCACATCCAATGCAAGCCATACTAGCAACACGGACGACGGACGAGCTAGACGAAGTAGCAGAACAAGCAGACCGAATCCACGAGCTAGGACAAAAAGCAGTAGTACTAGCCACGTCGACGGCACCGAGAGAAGAGAGAAGACGAGAGTCGCAAAAGGAAGAGAGCGAACTCGAAGCGTTGAGAAAGGAAGTCGCCGCCTTGACCACCCAGGTTAGCAGGATGGCAAGATCCATGATGAAGCAGCGACAGCGGACTCGAAGCCGCTCAAGAAGCAGAACGATAGAGCAAAATGGGATCTGCTACTACCATCGACGATTTGGAAACGAAGCTAAGAAGTGCACACAACCATGCACATTTACAAAAAACGACGAGGGCAGTCACTAGTAGCGGCCAATGACACGAGCCCACAGAAGCGCCGCCTCTATATCACAGACCAAACCACAAAGACAAGATACCTAGTGGATACAGGGTCGGACGTTAGTATCTACCCCGCAGGCAGGTACCATGAACAGAGGCAACCAAACAATTACCAACTCTACGCAGCAAACGGAACAATTATACCAACCTACGGTACGGTAACCATACAGCCAGACCTAGGACTGCGCCGGACATTTGCGTGGAGATTCATAGTAGCAGACACCACACAGCCAATCCTGGGGGCAGATTTTCTTTCTTACTACCATCTGTTACCAGACATGAGGAACGGAGATCTGATCGACGGAAAAACAGGACTAAAAATAAAAGGATACAAGATGATGACAGGAAGCATATCAGTAAAAGCGTTGAGGGAAGAAACGGAATACCACCGCCTCCTAGCAGAATTTCCTAGCACAACTCAACCAGCAAGCCAAACTGAGACAAGCAGGCATAATACACAACATTTTATACAGACAACACCGGGACCTCCGGAAGCATGCAGACCAAGGCGCTTAGCACCAGACAAGCTACAAGCAGCCAAAGCAGAGTTCGAGTTGCTATTAAACGAAGGCATAATCCAGCCATCAAAAAGTCCATGGGCATCACCCCTACACATGGTACCGAAAGGGGAAGGTGCATGGAGACCATGCGGAGACTACAGGAAGCTAAACGCAAGAACAACACCGGACAGGTATCCTATCCCACATCTGGAAGACTTCACACATACATTAAGAGGAAAGAAGATTTTCTCGACGTTAGACCTGATCCGAGCGTATCATCAGATTCCAATCAACCCAGAGGACGTCCCCAAGACAGCAGTCACAACACCATTTGGGCTATTCGAGTACAAATACATGCCATTTGGACTCCGAAACGCAGCTCAAACATTTCAGCGCTTCATAAACGAAGTACTGCACGGACTGGATTATTGCTACGCCTACATCGATGACATCTTGATAGCATCACGAACTCCGGAAGAACATAAAGAACACTTACGTCAAATACTGACCCGACTAAGCGAATACGGCATACGGATAAACCCTGCTAAGTGCACACTTGGAGCTACAGAAGTGAAATTCTTAGGCTACTGGGTAACAGCTACGGGAACCAGACCGCCGGAAGAGAAGGTACAAGCGGTGAGAGACTTCCCGCGGCCGACGACAATGAAACAACTAAGACAATTCCTAGGGATGATAAATTTCTACAGAAAATTCATACCTGGAGCGTCAAAAGAGCAGGTCATACTCAATGACATTCTGAAGGGCCCCAAGACAAAAGGGAAGACACCAGTACCATGGGACCCGCAAAAGGAACAAGCATTCGTGAAATGCAAAGAAAGTCTAGCACAGGCCACAGAATTAACTCACCCAGACGCTATAGCCGAGCTACGGTTAGTAACAGATGCCTCGGACACGGCTATAGGAGCAGTACTACAGCAACAATCAGGAGAAAGATGGCGACCACTTGCTTTCATGAGCAAGAAACTCAACAGCACACAGAAGAAGTACAGCCCATACGATCGGGAACTCCTCGCAATATACACAGCGACAAAATACTTCCGACACATGCTGGAGGGAAGGCAATTTGTAATCTACACGGACCATAAACCCATCACGTATGCTTTTGCACAAGATCCGTCACGCAGCTCCCCTAGACAAGCGAGACAACTGGAGTTCATAGGGCAATTCACAACAGACATACGGCACATAAAAGGGGAAGAGAATATCATAGCCGACGCACTATCACGGGTGGAAAACATACAATCCCCAATAAACTACGAGGAGCTGGCAACAAACCAAGAGACCGACGAGGAACTACAGCAGGCATTGCAAAAAGAGAGTGGACTAAAACTCACCAAGATAGCAATTCCTGGCACCACAAAAGAACTATACTGCGACACAAGCACACGGATCCAGAGACCATTCGTGACGAAGCAACACAGACACCAAGTGTTCCGCCTACTGCATGGACTGGCACATCCAGGAGTCAAGACGACGGTAAAACTACTGACGGAGAGATATGTGTGGCCAAACATAAAAAGAGACACCAGACAATGGGCAAAACAATGCATACAATGCCAAAAAACGAAAATAACGAGACACAACCTACCACCAGTAGGGAACTTCGAAAAACCTACAGGCAGATTTGAGCACATCCATGTGGATATTGTAGGACCATTACCAATCTCGGAAGACCGACGCTACTGTCTTACGGTAATAGACAGGACAACACGATGGCCGGAAGCAATACCACTCAAGGACATAACAGCAGAAACAGTGGCCCAAGCATTAATCAATCACTGGATAACACGATTCGGCACACCAAGAAGAATCACGACCGACCAGGGCCGACAATTCGAAGCAGATCTATTCAAACAATTAACTCGAGTTATAGGCACAGAACACATGAGGACGTCAGCATATCACCCAGCGGCAAATGGGATGGTGGAGAGACTCCACAGACAACTCAAAGCATCTATCATGAGTCACGAGACACAAAAATGGACAAAAACCATCCCAATCATCTTAATGGGGATACGTGCTGCATGGAAAGAGGACTTAAGAGCAACACCTGCTGAGCTTGTATACGGAGAGACAATTAGGTTACCAGGAGAATTCCTGGGAGACACACAGAACACAGCACATACGAGCGCAGAATACGTCGAGACACTCAGAAGAACAATGGGAAACATACGACCACAAGTGAAACGGCACGGAAAGAGGACCGTATTCACCTTCAAGGACCTGGAAACAACACCTACAGTATTCGTACGACATGGCATACCAACAAGCAAGCTACAACCACCCTACGAAGGCCCCTTTGAAGTCCTACAAAGGAATGAGAAAACGTTCACAGTCAGGATAAGAGGCAAACCTACCAGCATCTCAAGAGAAAGACTCAAACCAGCCTATGTCGAGGAAGAGAATTCAGAACAAATCATCACAAAAGAGGAGACAACGAACAAGGCTAAAGTAACGACAAGAAGCGGAAGAGAGTCAAGACCTACAGTACGATTCAAGCCAAGCTAAGAAAACACAGAGCCTAACCACAACCAGGGGGGTCCTGTGGCGAGTCAGGGCTAACGCGCCCCTGACAGTACGCCACCACAATACATTGTTAGAGAAACAGGACCACGCGCCCCTTGACGGTAGGCTACCACAAGAGCACAGTAAGAAATTCGAGATCTTACTTTCCAAAAACGCGTTACGCACGCTCACCGCTAGAGGCCCTCCTTACTCAAGAGTAAAAAGCCAGTTACCAGCCTTTATAAGGAGCAGCGGTGAACCGGAAAGTTACTCTTTGCGCTCTGAAGCAGATAGTCAATTTTGCGAGCAGAAAGCACTACGCTTTACCGCCAGTACAGTCACCACGGCGACTACTCCGGAAGAAGCCAGGAAGCTGCAGTGGAGACTCCGGGCGCTCACGCTGTCACCAGTCCGGAACACGCGGCCACCTCGTGTACTGCTAGCCGAGGGAGATCTGAGGATCTGGAGATACACCTCTCCACGGTACCAACTGCCGGACCTACTAGAGAACCTCGCCAGGGACAGCTGCAGTGTCGCCACACAGACGGACACCACAGACGACTGCCAGAGAGATCAGGCGACGCAGACAGCCCTCGGAACCACCACCACGAGTGGAACGCAGACCAACCGCAGCAGTCAGGCCGGCAGACCAAAGCGGAAGAAGGCTAAACAACGGAGACCATCAAAGGATAGACTGTCCAGGGTAAAAAGGCATCGTATCGAGGGGCCCGCTGCTACACCGCCCAAGAGCGTGACCGACTGTAACAACAACGAGGAACCAGCATACCGAGTTACAGTGACCAAACCACCATTACGGTGGAGGCCTAAGGCCTAAAGTCTTCTTCACAACGGTCCTTATCAGGGCCACCTGAACATACGAAAACATAGTAGTATATATATGTACATAGTGTATAGCAAAGAATAAATATATATATTCTGTTTTACCAACGGCCTAGTTCACTGGCGAAAGACCTATCCCAAGCGACCAAAAGAAAACGAACACACCGGAACGAGCGAAGTTCCGCCACACAAAGTATTAAAGACATAATAAAATCTATAGATAAGAATTATACAACAAGCACAAATAAGAGAACTATTTATTGTATTGAAAAGAAGGGAGAGCTAGAAAAATTTGAGTCAATTACGACAGAACAAGTAAAAATAATTATTAGGGAATTACCAAAAAAGAAAGGCACAGAAGAAGGAATAACTAGCGATATATTAAAAACGGTGTCTTGTGTCATTGGAGAGGAATATTGTGATATAATAAATAAGTCATTAAGTGAGGGTTGTTTTTTGAAAGAGTGGAAAACATCCACGATAATTCCAATACCAAAAGTAGAGAAACCTAAGAGGGCAAGTGATTATAGGCCTATTAATATATTACCAATATATGAAAAAGTACTAGAGATAATAGTTAAAAAGCAAATTGAGGTCTACCTAGAAAGTAATAATATCATAACGGAACATCAGTCGGGCTTCAGAAAAAATTATTTGTGTGAAACAGCAATTCAAACAGTTATAGATGAATGGAAATTGATTATTAGTGAGAGACAAATAGTAGGAGTTATTTTTGTAGATCTTAAACGAGCTTTCGAGACAATTGATAGAGAAAGATTATTAGAGAAATTATACCAGTATGGTATTACAGGAACAGTTCTAGAATGGTTTAGGTCGTACTTAAAAGATAGAATGCAACAAGTTCAATTTAATGATAGATGGTCTAAAATAATGACTACGGAATACGGAGTGCCACAGGGTTCGGTATTGGGCCCATTGTTGTTTATAATATATATGAATGATATTGTTAACGTTTGCTCGGATATGTGTAATATAAAAATGTTTGCGGACGATACCTTAATATATGTAACAGGTGAGAGTAGTGCGGAAGTAGAGAGGAAATTGAATATTGCATTTAACGTAGTGGAGGAATGGATGAATATTAATAAACTGAAGATGAATTCGGGGAAAACAAAATATATGTTAGTTAGAGGGATAAGAAAAGAATTGAGAGGCAATACTACTGTGAGATGTTTGGATGGAAATGAGATTGAGCGTGTAGAAGTAATAAAGTACTTGGGTATAATTATTGATGATAGACTTAGATTTAGCGGTCACTGTGATTACATGCTAAAGAAAATAGGGAAGAAGATAAGTTTTTTAAATAGAATAGGGAACTTTATCTCGGCTTACACTAGATGTACGATATACAAGACAATAATAGCACCTCACTTTGAGTATTGTGCGACGCTACTATTAGATATGAAAGATACACAGTTAAGTAAGCTCCAAAAAGCGCAAAATGGAGCTATGAGAGTCATATTGCAATGTAACAGACGTACCAAAGTTAAATGTATGCACCAAGCATTGCAATTTATGACCATAAGACAAAGGCTGTATTACAACACGTGCATATTTATTTTTAAAATTGTAAATAATATAATGCCGGAGCAATTTAGTAATAGACTTAGAATAGTAGAGGGAGAACGCGAAACTAGGCAGACAGGGGATATTATTATAGAATTTCGAAAAACAAGAAGCGCGCAAAAAAGTTTATTTTATGAGGGTGTGTTAATGTATAACGCATTACCACCCGAAGTTAAACATTGTAATCGTTTAGAAATGTTTAAACGAATGCTAAAAGAGTTTGTTTTTAATGATGTAGCATAAAATTGTATATATATGTATTGAAAATAGCTGAGAAAGCTAATAAAAGATCAATCAATCTCTCTCTCTCTCTCTCTCTCTCTCTCTCTCTCTCTCTCTCTCTCTGGCAAATTAAGCACGCAAAGCAGCCGCAAGCCCGCATTAAAATCTTTTTTGTATAAAAAAATTATATTATCAGGTGTACAACTTTGCTTCCGCCGTTTTTCAATAGATGACTGTAGCGGTAAGTTGTGATCAAAACAAAAATATCGTAGACATAATACAATAAGTTTATACATTTGTAAACATAACGCCATCGAAATATTAGTCGATTTGTGTCTGCACTATAAAGTTATTCTCGATTGAAAATGTCAGCTTACGAGCCAAATTCTCGTCATTTGCGGGAGGTTTTAATTTTTTGCTTCAATATAAAGAAATCTGCAGCTGAGGCTCATCGAATGCTCTCAAATACGTATGATAAGGCTGCTATTAGTGAAAGAACGTGCCGAGAGTGGTTTCAACGCTTCAAGAACGGTGATTTTGACATCGAAGACCAGCATGGCGGTGGAAGAGAGAAGGTTTTCGAAGATGCAGAATTGGAGGCATTACTTGATCAAGACTCGTGTCAAACGCAAGAAGAATTGGCAGGATCGAGAGTGACTCAACAAATTGTGTGCCGTACAAGTTGAAGCCGAGAGATGTTGAACGTTTGTTTGCTTGTGAACAGCTGCTTGCAAGATAAAGAAGGAAGGAATTTCTGCATCGTATTGTGACTGGGGACGAAAAATGGGTTCATTACGATAACCCCAAGCGCAGAAAATCATGAAAACTTCCGGCCATGCTTCCACGGCCAAACCGAATATTCACGGTTCCAAAGTCATGCTCTGTATTTGGTGGGACCAGCTCGGCGTAGTGTATTATGAGCTACTAAAATCGACTGAAACAATCACAGGCGATCGGTATCGAAAGCAATTAATGCGTTTGAGCCGAGCACTGAAAGACAAACGGCCGCAATACAACGATAGACATGATAAAGTGATTTTGCAGCATGACAATGCTCGACCCCATGTCGCAAAGCCCGTCAAAACATACTTGGAAATGGGAAGTCCTACCCCACCCGCTGTATTCTCTGGACATTGCTCCCTCTGACTATCACTTGTTTCGACCAATGACACCTGGCTGACCAGCACTTCTGTTCTTATGAAAAAGTGAAAAATTGGATCAATTCGTGGTGGGGTCTCAAAAGATGACCAGTTTTTTCGACGCGGGATTCGTATGCTGCCAGAAAGACGGGATAAAGTAGTGGCCAGCGATGGACAATACTTTGATTCGTAAATGTATAATCAGTTTTTCACAATAAAGCCTCGAATTTCGAAAAAAAAAGCGGCGAGAGCAAAGT
Organism: Monomorium pharaonis; assembly: GCF_013373865.1. Taxonomy (NCBI): domain Eukaryota; kingdom Metazoa; phylum Arthropoda; class Insecta; order Hymenoptera; family Formicidae; genus Monomorium; species Monomorium pharaonis. The sequence goes on from NC_050467.1 coordinate 12,421,644, forward strand.
TGTACACCTAATATATATTTATATATAATAATTTAAATACAAAGCAACACATATAAATTACATACCTGTACTAAAAGCACTCGCAAATTATAGGTATTGTTCAGCAATTTCAGTCTTTCATGAATATAATCAGGATTCAATTGATGATAACGAATTGATAAAAAAAGAGCACAAGTAGTTTTTCCCATTACATAATCTGGCACAATGTCGGAATATTCCCATGACACGTTTGTTATAAACTTTAATAACGGATTGCCTCTCTGAAAATACACATTAATTCAATATATAAATTTTAAAATTTTAAGTTTTTAATAATGGTATATTACATTTTATGATAAATTACAAACACTTATTTTCTATAAAAATATATTATGAATTTTACAATGCCGATATGAGCAGTTGCAATTGACAATACGAAAATTTAAAAATTATTTGCAATAAAATTTAACGAACGCAAGAACCATTTATAAAACTATTAACAAATAAATTATATTGACGTAAATATTTCGATCTTAAATTTAGATCCTCAATAAAAAGAATCAAAAAATAAAAATGAAATAAAAAGGGTTCAATGTCTATCTTTCTGACGATCGTAAAAATGTCCAAAAAGATTTATTTTGCTTGTATCTCTAAATATTAGAACAAGAGAAAGGACCAAATCACTAACATCTTTAATCATTTCAATAATCTCCACAATTTAATACAATTCACTATCAAATATGAGAACAACCGAAATGTAAGTTTTTTAAATCTAAAACTTCATGTAACAGACAATAACATCATAAAAGATTAGTTCTAAAAAAATACATTTTCTGGAACATGCCTATTGTTTTTATCTAAATATTTGTTATGTCGCAAAATAGACACTATTTATAATGTAATGGATAAAACAATTTTGCTATCCCGCCCAAAATTTCAACAAAAAATCTTGGAATTAATTGTTAAAACATTTGTAGACGGCTATCATTTAAATTTAATTGTTAAACACGTTAATTTAAGAATGAAAAACTGTTTAACTCAAAACTGAAAAATTAAAATGTTAACAATGATTTCGCAAGCTGATCTACAATTGATATTAGTGGCACACACAGTGCCAATAACTATAGATATAAAAAATTATATTTATTAAAATTTATTATTAATTTCGACAGAAATTTTAAAATTAAAATTATTATTAAAGAGATGGTGTAGAATAAGATGGTGGATCAAACCTCACACTACTGCAGATATTAGATTGAACTCTTAGGTGCTCATAGAAAATTATTTACATATTTTCAAATAATAAAAAAAATTTTTTTTAATTTACGAAAATCACAATACAACAATTTAACCATTTAAATTATCTTTTGGAATCAAGATTGCATAAACGAAGTCGTAGAACACCTTTGTCTACAGAGATTCGTATTGCTATTACATTGAGGTTGGTTTGTTTTATGAAATTTTTTGTTATACACAGTTATAATTAATGTACTTTTTATATATTTAGTTCTTGCTCACGGTAATAGCGTGGCTGCTACGTCTTTTTTTGTATTGGGAAGTCGACGTTGTACAGCATTATTCCCGAAGTATGTAGTGCTATTTGGGAAGAATTAAAATTAACGTATTTTCGATGTAGGAAAAGACGGGTGGATAACTATTTCTAATGATTTTTATAATATATGGAATTATCCTAATTGTATTGAAGCAATTGATGGGAAGCATTGTCGAATTATATCTCCACTAACATCAGACAGTACTTTTCATAATTATAAAGGATATTTTAGTCTCGTATTAATGGCTATTGTAAATGCCAATTATGATTTTATTTGAGTTGGGATATCGGGGATTATAGTAAGCTTAATTTACGAAACAAATTTAAAAAATAAATATATATAAATAAATAAATTCTAGGTTTTTTGAATGATGCTGGAATTTGGTCTAATACTATAATGAGTCAAGCATTGAAACATAACACTGTAAATTTATCAGAAACTTATTTATTGCCTAACACTAATTGTTTATTACCATTATCACTTGGTGATAAGGTATTTTCCTTCAAAAATATATTTAATGCGGCCTTATGCAAAAAGAAAATTACAGAGTAATAAACAAAGAGTTTTTAATTAGCGATTATCAAGAGCACGTCGAGTTGTCAAAAATGCTTTCAGCATTCTTGTAGCAAGATGGTAAATTTTGGAACAACCAGTAGCTTTAAAACTAACAAGGGAACGGACAGAACTGTCCCTCACCGATTTTAATGAGCTTCGGATATGTTATAGAACATAAGAAAATATTAGACCCATATTTTTTTTTATCTGCGTATCTCGACATTTAGGGGTTGAAACCACCCCTCGAAAATAACGCATTTTTTCGTTTTTTGCGAATATCTTTGAAACTATAAGGTTTATGAAAAAATGTTCTATACGAAAGTTTTATGGCATTTTATACTCTTTACAACAGTATATTTATATTTTTTTTAAATTTCAAATTTTTTAATTTAACCCACCCCCCATCCCTTTTTTTCAACATTTTAAAAATTTTGTAAGGACAAAAATTAAAGAGCATTAAAAGCCGAATCCACCCATATATAATAACATATGGGTTCCATCATTCTCAATTATTAGCAAAACGAGATAGTAATCTCGCGCTATAGGTGCTGCGCTAGAAGTAGTGTCGCGTTATTTCTTTAGTCGCGTCACACTCAATAACTGCCTCTTCTGCGTATATTTTTATATTAAAACATAAAAATGGATTAATCTTAATTATATAATACGCAACGTATTACACGATATAAAGCATAAATGCATATATATAACAAAAGTAGCATATATATACGTATGTGCCTACGTACATTTTCATTGTTACAAATGCGAATATAAATTAATATGAAGCAAAATATTTTTTAACATTTAAAACTGCAAATACAATATAACAAAATATATAATATCAAGAGAAAAATATAAAACATAAACTGCAATAACTATTTGCATAATTATATTATTTACACTATATGCACGTAGCATGCTCTGATAATAAAGATAATGTAAGTATATAAGTATATAATTTAATTTAATTTGAAGTTTGAAAATACATTTATACGGATGTATATATACATTTTGCATACGACACGGACAAATAACTTTAATATCAGTGTTGATAGAGGGACCGGTTGTTTTCGCGCAAGCACATCACGTGAGGCTTCAATAAAATATCTATTAGTAATAGGAAGGAGATCTTTGATCGTACATCTTGCACACGACGTATAAATATAGTAACAGTGATAGACGGATCGGTTGTTCTCGCGCAGGCGAGAGGCTTCAATAAAGTATCTATTAGTAATAGGAAGGAGATGATGCTTTATTGAAGCCTCACGCCTGCGCGAGAACAACCGATCCGTCTATCACTGTTACTATATTTATACGTTGTCGTGTGCAAGATGTACGATCAAAGATCTCCTTCCTATTACTAATGGATATTTTTTTGAAGCCTCACGTGATGCACTTGCACGAAAACAACCGGTCCCTCTATCAACACTGATATTAAAGTTATTTGTCCGTGTCGTATGCAAAATGTATATATACATCCGTATAAATGTATTTTCAAACTTCAAATTAAATTAAATTATATACTTATATACTTACATTATCTTTATTATCAGAGCGTGCTACGTGCATATAGTGTAAATAATATAATTATGCAAATAGTTATTGCAGTTTATGTTTTATATTTTTCTCTTGATATTATATATTTTGTTATATTGTATTTGCAGTTTTAAATGTTAAAAAATATTTTGCTTCATATTAATTTATATTCGCATTTGTAACAATGAAAATGTACGTAGGCACATACGTATATATATGCTACTTTTGTTATATATATGCATTTATGCTTTATATCGTGTAATACGTTGCGTATTATATAATTAAGATTAATCCATTTTTATGTTTTAATATAAAAATATACGCAGAAGAGGCAGTTATTGAGTGTGACGCGACTAAAGAAATAACGCGACACTACTTCTAGCGCAGCACCTATAGCGCGAGATTACTATCTCGTTTTGCTAATAATTGAGAATGATGGAACCCATATGTTATTATATATGGGTGGATTCGGCTTTTAATGCTCTTTAATTTTTGTCCTTACAAAATTTTTAAAATGTTGAAAAAAAGGGGTGGGGGGTGGGATAAATTAGAAAATTTGAAATTTTAAAAAAATATAAATATACTGTTGTAAAGAGTATAAAATGCCATAAAACTTTCGTATAGAACATTTTTTCATAAACCTTATAGTTTCAAAGATATTCGCAAAAAACGAAAAAATGCGTTATTTTCGAGGGGTGGTTTCAACCCCTAAATGTCGAGATACGCAGATAAAAAAAAATATGGGTCTAATATTTTCTTATGTTCTACAACATATCCGAAGCTCATTAAAATCGGTGAGGGACAGTTCTGTCCGTTCCCTTGTAAGTACTGCCGAAAAAATTATACAAGCAGTTACTTGTTTACAGAATTATATAATAAGTTCCAATCCACGTACAAATCAATATTTGCATATCTGATCGCTGATCGTGAAAATTCCAACGGTAATATTGCAGAAAATGGTTTTATAATTTGGGACGAGTTGGAACAGTTGCTGCTATGAAACAATGAGATACTCTTGCGAGACATTTCGTTTCAGAAGAAGGAAGTATCCCATGGCAATGATAAAACATGTAATATGTTAATAATAATTAAATTAATTTTGTAACAAAATATGAATTTCCTATTTAAAATAATCGCATACATAATTATACATCTATAATCACTTCTTTATTAAACATTAATAATTTTATAAAGTAAAATACAATATTAAATTGTTTATTATTTTTTTATTTTCTCTCATATAACATATTTTTAACATAACATTAACCTCCGTGAAGTTATGTAAGGAATATACCTGGTTAGGTAGGGATTCTTGTCAGGAACCTCGAGGAAACAGGCGGTGTGGAACAGGGTCGCTTAATAACGATACCTTACTTAGATTCACTCCGACTTTATTTTAATGTCCACTGGCCAAATCCTTAAGATTTTACAGTATGGCGGACTCACGCGCGCACTGCGTGTCCCGTCCACGACTCGTTGCCACAATCGAGTCTTACGCACTTCTCTCGGCGCGTTGCCGACTCCGCTCCTAGCGATCGTTTCGCTCGCTCCGTATTTTATGGGAGTTAAAGCCACGTTGGCTTTAAACTCCACTCCGAATTTTCCATCTTTCGGACGACTCCGACTTTTCTCTCGCAATTTTGAATGCCCTCCTTGCCTCGCAGGAAGCCACGCCCTCTTGCGGCGCTTCTTTCGTTCGTGTTGCCAACTGTAGAGACCAAGTTACCGAAACAACAGTGTCGGTAACTTAACAAACTGAAATAGCCATAAGAATCCCTAAGATTCTTACAGTTAGCCGTCCAACTTCAGCTTTATTAATTTTCACTAATTGGTATCGTTTGGTGGTCTTTGGTAGTCCAGTTACATCGTTTGGTGGTTAGCCGTTTTCTTGTAAAATAAAAAATTAAAAATAAAATTTAGGTGAAGTTGGCCGGACATTGTTTATTTTTGCACCAATTTGAATTTCAAGTAGGTCATTCGATCCGCAATCGTTTGGTGGTCACGAATATAATAATGAAAACGTTTGGTAGTCTACCGTTTTCAAAAAAATTATAAAAAATCGTTTTTGAATGGCATCGTTGCCAAATTCCCTAGACAAATGTTATTATATACAAATTCACTTTCAAAGCCCTAAGAGCACAGTTGACAGGAAGTCGACTAAATGTCGACTTCTAAAAGTTAACAGAGTCAACTAAATATCGACTTCTAGAAGTTGAGGAAAAGTCACGACTAGGGCTGCGTTCGGGAAGCGCATATATTCTGTGTGTTATCAGTGCTATTGCTCAATCTGCGTCATTCATTAGACGTAAAAGATTTCGTGCTTGGGCCGACAAGAAAAGAGGATCGGCGTAGTTACTAATGCATCGGAAAACGAAACGTCTGCCAAATTATTTATTGAGTTATCATAAATTGCAGATGACTTAGGAATAAGAATATCACCACCATAATGATTTGTTTGAAACAGGAGGTTCAGAATCACGATAATAAAGCAGCAAATTACGTCTATTTCTTTAATGTTTTGGGAATTATCCTGAAAACTTTTCCTTATATTTGACAGAACGAGTTAAACATCTCTACTCATAACCTTAAAAATATACTTCCATCCATAATTTCCGCGTTTTCGATCTGGAGCCCTATTCTGTACCGGTTACTGACAACTATCGGCGTCGTTGTGCAGGCTTTTTGCCATATAAAATATATGTGCAACGATACCGATAGTTGTCGGTAGGCAGTACAAAATAGATCCCCTGCATAGAAAATGACTCAAATCTGACGTTTAAAGTTGACGGAAAGTCAACTTTTCGTTATGACGGGAAGTCGACTTTTAGTCATTTTTGGGGTCATTTGCCGACTATAAGGCGACTTAAAGTCGATTTTCGTCCTTAAAAAAGTCGACTTCAAGCCAAGTCAAGTTTCGATAAAGTCGACTTTTTGCTCTTAGAGAGGCGTCATTGGATGCAGAATTGTTTGGTGGTCACGAATATACTAATGAAAACGTTTGGTGGTCAACCGTTTTCCTAAAAGTTAGAAAAAACCGTTTTTAAATGACATTGTTGTAAACTATGTAAACTTACTAAACAAATATTTTTCATACAAATTCACTTTGCAAAGAGTCATTCAATGCGTAATCGTTTGATGGTCGCAAATTTCGTAATTAAAACGTTTGGTGTTTAATCTTATCGTAAAAAAAGATGAATAATCGCGTGCGACTTTTTGTTATGTTAGGTTAGGTTAGGTCATGTGACACTTTGGAATTAGCTGAACAAATTTTATTTTTCTATCATTGCCTTCTTCATATTTTGTTGTGTTATTTGTAACATTTCGTATTTTGTATCTTTTGAATTATTTGTAATATTTCTATAAGACATTATGTTTTATACTTAGTTGGAACATATTGTAACACTTTTTCAATAATCAGTACCTAACCATTTGTACTTTTTTTTAATTATTAAAGATAATATTTTCTACTGACTTTAAGGGGGGCGTCTACATTAGGAGGTCAAAATTAAGCACTTTTTTAATGATTTTTTTCTAATGAAACCAAGCAATGGATCTTTTTTATCACTTATTGTGCAAGTCTTTAGGTACTCAAAACAATTTTTATTACAAAATTTTATTCATTTAATTATAAGTTGTAAGCAAAAATGCACACCTGCCTTGAAAAATTTCTTCCACATTGCGTGCATGATAACATCCAGTAGAATTGGCTGAAAGAAAAAACCAAAATTTTTTGTAAAGTTTATGAGTATAGCTTCTAAGTGAACCTAAAAAAGCCATACATTTATAATAAAAAATTTTTAAATGGTGCTTTGAAAAAAAATCGTTTTGTGAAAAATTTTTGACTTTTTTTAAATAACTTTTTTTATACAACTTTTAATTTATATTTTAACTTCACACAAAAGATAATTTAAAAACTTTTAATTTAAAAAAAAGTGGATCCGTCGATTAGTTTTTTTTTTAATCATGCACGCAGTTTCGAGAAGTGGTTTCGAGAAAAACGTGTTTAAAGTTTTCGATCAAAAAAAAGGTTGATAAAAGCTTGCTAATAATTGTTTATCCGTACTTTTCGATTAATCTACTATCCCTGTTCCATATAAAAATGTCCTCAGTGTCCTCATACAATTGATTTCTCTCCAACAGCCATTGTTTGTCGTAAGTACGTGTTTCCTGCGCAATAGATCTGCTATGACGATTTTGGCTAGTCGTGCAATTTTTGTTTATTCTATCCGCAACATCTCTGCATACTATCCAATAACTATTTCCATGCGCGACATGATTCTTAGAACTGACAAATAACCTTTATTGAAAATTCCAGCAGCTATGTAGGCAGCAATTTCAATGATTTTGCGGCCGCAATGGAGGTGTTTTGGGGGAAGTCGCCAAATTGTTGCATTAAATTCATTGACATTTTGTGTATACCCACCTAAACACCTCTCAAGTAATTCTTTCCTTGACAGATTTTCCAGCAAGCAATGTACATTTTCAAAGACTGTTAGAGATTCTTACCTGCCGTCTCGCTCGGAGCGCTCGGGACATGCGCACTGCACGTGCTTATTTCCGCCTAATGCAATTTGAATTTATACTTGGAACTTCAGGAGCATGTTCTACGGATGAAATACTATCGAGTAAAGTGCTAGTTTTAAAATTATCACAAGATGATAAAAAGTCTCCCGTAGTATTGAATTCAAGCAAAAATTTTTTTTTATTAATGGAAGTGACGTCTTTGTTCTAATAAATATAAAATTCTGATGCAGAAGCTAATTAACATACACAAAAAAATGTACTTAGAAGCAAACCTTCTATGAGCAATATGCGGAATTAAAAATTACATATTTTTATATAAACTCCATTCTTTTATTAATTTATAACTAGAACTAGATGGGAATAGTTTCTGCCGTCCATTTTCCCTCCCAAACATGTCATGCAATAAAAACCAACGTTTCTCCAATGCCTCTGCTACATATAATGTGACAAATTTTATTTATAAAGTTTTATTTAATCTATAATGTATTATAATATATAATACTTTTTATAATATAATAATTATAGAGAGAGAATTTTATAATACTTTGTATTATTTGTGTGTATTTTATTTAATCACTTTTTAAAAATATTTTTTAAAACATTTGTTTAATATTGATTCACTTTTGATTATATTAATTTTTAAATATAATTAATAAAACTTAATATGTATTTAATAATTTTAAATTAGGTATTATATAAAAACAAGTAATATATTATATAATAATATAATATTTTAGTTTTTGTATGTTATATTTTATAATTTTAAATTTTATAACGTATCATTATAAAATAATAAATGTAAAAACAATTATAAAATATACATTTTAAGAAAACTTATATTTTAAAGACATTACTTGATAAATCTACAAAATATACATTTTTCAAATTTTTCAAAATATTAATTTATGCATCTTTCTTTTTTTTATTTTTAAAATTTTCAACAGTTTTATCGTATAAACATTTATATTCTTGTACAAATTGTATAATACTTCATTATATATAATATAATTGTAATCGACTCTATGATTCAAACAGGTTATATGCACGTTAAACTGTTAAAATTTTTTTCAATCGTTAGTCGGGAAAGATGGGAGTCCCATCTTGGGACATGACCATCTTTCGTTGCGACACCAACAGCTGACATGCAATAACGTTTTGCGACGGCTGACATTCCACTGCACATGCGTTCGACATTTGACTCAGCAAACGACGTATTATAAAACCGACCTTAAGTTGACATTACTTTTCGGCTAATCGACACATTTAGATGATATCTCATTTTATTGGTACTGTAATATTCACTCAATATTGTTAATATTACTGGTAAAGAAATGACTGCTCTAAAAAATCTCAAGCTAACAAATTCTACTATAATTCATTAGGATCCGATATTAAAATATATATTTTTACTACCTATACACCAAAAGTGGTCCTTTTCTCACCTGTCGCTTCGTATTTAGAAACCAACATTTCAACGCACTGATAACAAAAAATATTTTGTGCAACATATGCGGATCGGTTATTGTCCGCTCATACAGGCGAACGCACTCGTCTTCGGCTCGTGTATTTATATTCTGCACTTACGGGAAAATAGCAGATTCTACACTTGTTATACAAGTATCTATTTTATTACATCTGCGTGGAAGGTCGTTCTTCTCATGTCTCTTTTTCGTTCGAAAAGTTTCTAATTTCCCACGGAACAATTTTATCACACAAATAATTCATTACTTCCCCGTTTTTTAAATTAGAAATACATTTATAGGGAAAGTCACTTAAAGTGTTACAGACTTATATCTCAGAAATGAAGCATTTTAGAGGAAAATGTTTCAGTCGAAAGTTGTGTTTAAAAGAGAATATGAGGTGGTACCATTCGGTTTAACCTTAAATAATTGCTTGAAAGTCACGTTAAGATCACCTTTAATTTCTTAAATAAAACACCCTACTTTTTATTACATATTCTTATAGGTTAAATCGAGTTTTCAAAAACACTATAATGAAATGTTTTTTCATTAGGTATTTTTCGAGTTACAAGGCCTGAATGTTACAATATCGTCAACATTAGTGGGTAACCTCCTTTTGGACACGTCCTTTGGACGATTGGACACCGCTAGATTGGACACGCACGATTGGACACGGCTCGATTGGACACCGCACGATTGGACACAGCACGATTGGACACCGCATTATTGGACACTGCACGATTGGACACCGCACGATTGGACACCGCATTATTGGACACCGCACGATTGGACACCGCATTATTGAACACCGCAGTCTTCTAGTGAAAAACATTTATATATCATGACAGATTATCTAACCTTAGAAACATCTGGCAGAAAAAAGCGTCGATCTGCCAGAAAAAAAATTGAATTTTAAATGTCTATATACGTATTTTTAGGAGCATTCTCGTTTCGCGTGGAAAGTTTCAAACCCATGTGGTGCAGAAAATGCTCGCACACATATACACACACACACACACACACACACACACACACGCACGCACGCACGCACGCACGCACGCACGCACGCACGCACGCACGCACGCACGCACGCACGCACAGGGGGTGCAAAAGAGGCCTTCGCCCCCCCCCCCTCCCGCACCCACCCCGTCCAAGTCGCTAATCCATGTAAACTGTATTAGAAATCTGCAAACACACATGTGAATGTGTGTGTGTGTGTGTGTGTGTGTGTGTGTGTGTGCGCGCGTGCGTATGTGTGTGTGTGTGTGTGTGTGTGCGCGCGCGCACGTGTTGTGTGCTTGTCACAGAAATAAGGACCCAACGATTCATTCCTCCCGTTGCATTTTAGGACTTCATATCTTCTCTGCTGTATATGTATGTGTATGTATAAGCAGAAGATAAAATAAAAAATATCCATTTAATAGTATGTTCAAAATAATGACGCTCTACTAAAATACGATAAAGAAATCTTTTAAAAATATTCTCGGACACGACGTAACATTTCTAGTGTCATTTCAGTGCAGACTCAACGAATTGTGTCTTTTACATCATCAACTGTTGTGTGTCCAGTTGTGAGTGACAACACTCGATCTTTATAAAGCCTCAGAAGAAGAAATCTAACAGCGTCAGATCAAATGAGCGAGGCGGCTAATTCCTCCTTGTCCTACCAGGAAAGACTTTTAATTCATGACTAGTCTGGAACACATGGCATTATGTGAACATGCCGCATCCACATATTTACTTTAATATTTAATGGGACATCTTTAAGTAATTGTGAAAGAATATCTCTTAAAAAATTGGAATACATTAAACTACTTAAATGGCCCTTGAAAAAGTAGGGACCTATGACGCAATCTCCTACAGTTCCATACCTTCCACACCAAACGTTTACAGACCATAGATGTTAATGCGCAATAGCTCTCATCCAATGAGGGTTTGTGTCAGACCAGTAATGCATATTATGTCTGTTAACCTATCCAGTATTAGTAAAACTAGCTTCATCAGAAAACATCAAATAATATGCAAAAGAAGAATTAAGATCAAGTTGTTGACATATTCAATTGCAAAAATTAACGCAATTTGCAAGTCATTTCCATATAAGTTTTGATGCAAAGATATGTGGTAAAGATAAAATTTATACTTTATGACGTGGCGTTTTTCGCCCATCACCGGAACGGCCCGGCCGAGAAGAGTCATTTAGGGTCGCGCCGTACCTTGAGGGAAGGCGGCCTTTCTCTTTTTGGCTAATTTAATTTATAAGTTAATAGCGAGCGGATGGAGTGGTGTGCCAAGACGACCAATTGTAAATTGAGGAGCAGCCGTCGTAAGATTGTCAATGGAGAGTCGAGATGACCAAGCGGCGGGGTCCCGGACAACCGAAGGATCATAAATCAGGTCAAGTATCCAAAATGTTAGTACCAAGGTACACAAGGGAAGTCGTGGGGCAGTCACTGCCGTTATGTCCTGTTTTAGAAGGAAGTTAGCAAAGCAACCGGAGGCCATCAAAGACGACATCGGGGAAGTAGTGTGCACCCTTACGCCTGTCGGCCAGGGCGGAGGAAACCCCAGCAGGAGCGGTCGTCACGGCTTCGAGGAGTCGGCTGGACGGGGCCTGATCACCCCCGAGCCGATCCGGCAGAAGCCAGAACCGCAAGGGAGGCCATCGAGGCGTGCGAACCGCAGCCTTCAAATCGCGCGTCACAACTAGAGGCGCCTTCGGATGCTGAGATCCTGCAGGACGAGCAGACGCCCCCATCGATTAGCGATCCGTGTGCGCGGATCGAAGCGCGATCAATGCGCAAGCTGATACCGGCGTGCGCGGCGCCCCCGATCGCTCACAGTTCGTCACTGTTCGGTAAGGCGACCAAGGGTGCGGACCAGCAGCTACCAGCAACGTCCCAGACTATTGCAAGGCCACCACTTCGACGCGGTAAAGACGGAGACGGCACAGTCACCCCGCGATTCGCGAGATAGTAAAGAAGTTGGTAGACGCCATAAGAGAATATCGCGGTAAGAAATTTTCATGATACCGAGCATATCCGGGGCCCGTGTCCAACTCCGTCTCATAATCTAAGGCCCTTTTCCTATAATTCTCTCCGCTCAAGAGCCGCCAAGCCGACAGTCACGTTGTAAATACACTCACTCGAAAAAAAAGCGGTACACCTAAAATTTGTCAAAAAATCACTAAACTTCCAATGACGATAACTACGCAAGTAATAAAGATAGAAAGGTTTCTAAAAAAAGAAATTAAAGCTTCAAATGTCTACTTTAAGAATTGATTTAGTAAAATTTTGGGCAATAATTTTTTTCAAAATGGCGTATGACAAAGCGAGAGCATGCGAAATTGAAAAATATTGGTCTGAGTTTGCGACGATCCATGGCGTGAGGCAAGTATCGCAACTTAATGGGATAAAAAGCATGCGATAGTACAGAGTTTTCCCTTCAAAATGCTTTTTTACTCATCTCGATACGATGATTTTTCGCTGAGATATGCCCATTTGAATAAAAAGGCAGTTTTTTACTTTAAATGGCTTTTCGCAAACTAAACAACATTTTCGCGTCTTTTGAGCAGTTTCTTTGTAGTAAACATAACAAGAACCTATAATTTTTTTCCTACCAATACTGTCTCGAGGTTGAGTCAATTATAAATTTGCAAACGTTTCGTTCAATTAATTGGTAACATTACCGTCTGTTTTTACTATTAATATTAATATTAATGTTGCGTAAAATAAACAGATTTTAAATTAATTTACGTTTATTATTTCCGATATGTCTGTATAGAGAAATTGTTTTGCATAATGTATAAAAATTGCAAATATTAATTTTCCATTACAAAAAAAATGCCGCTGTGATGCTCGTTCGCTGTAAATTATTCTACCAGCTCTGATGTCTTTTGCTTTATAAAATAATAACTAATTGTTGTATGTAATGTATATGCTCTAGATATTAACTACTCGATATCAATCATTTTGTCAAAACCGATCATGCGCTACCTGCGCAGCGCCCAGAGACTCTACTTCTATTTTTTTCATAAAAGCTATAACGGGTTGGGGACTTCAAAATAGCTTAGATAGTTTCTATTGATGTTTACTTAATAAAGTAAATTGATTCCGAACGATTACGTTCACATACAAACTCAGGAATTAAGAAAAACTAGTGGTGGGCATCCGGGTACCCTAAATGTGCAACAACGTAGTAAACGATGGATGTCCACATATTAGGGTTAAAAAAATCTTTATTTTAAACGACGGATAAAGTTTCAAAAACGACTTACCTCCGATTTTTTGAAATTACATATTCTTACGTATTTTGGCGCGCTAATTATGAATATGATAGTAAAAATTAGCGCAAATTTAATTTTCATGGCGAAAACCATGAAAAAAACATTAAAACTCGTGGTTTTCCCTATTTATTATCGTAAATAATGGGAATTTCGAAAAATACTTCAGATAAAAGTTGTAGATCTCATCGAAATACACATTTTATCTTTTATCCAGATTTTTAGCAATAAATGTAAATTCTTGAGCAATAGTTTTAACAAAAGGAATTGTAAAAAAGAGGATCCTTTCTTTAGATTTTTGTAAGTCACTATTCTGGTCATTATCCCCATAAAAGTTTTTATTACACAGATACTGTGTAATATTCCACCAAAAACATTTTAAAACATTTGATCAAAAATGACAAAGATCCTTTAGATAGCACGTCGTGTTGCCATGTGGTGTACAGAGTATCTTGCCAAGACTGTGAGGCATCTTATGTGGGCCAAATTAAGAGAAAATTACCAGAGGCAAAAAATACAGAAGACATTAATAAAAAAATGTGGCTCAACATCTGTAATTTCTAAGCATAGATTAGAAATGTTTCACGAATTTAACTGGGAGCATGTCAAAATTTTAGTCAAAGAACCTTCTCATCAAAAAAGATTTATATCCAAAATTCTACATTTTAAAAGGCAAAAAAAGCTTAAATAAACAAGTTGACACTGAATTCCTACCAGATTCGTATTTACAGATCTTAGATATATTACCACAATAATAGCCCGCACTCAAATTAGGTGGTTAAGTTTTAGTTTTTTTCAATTCCTCATTACTGACTTCAATTTTTTAATTATTTATTTATTTAAATTCCTTTTTAGTATTTTATTTATTATTTTATTATTTTTATTGTTTATTCCTTATTTTGACTTATTTAATTTATTTAATTTGATTTATTTTAATTCTATTTAATTTATTTAATTTGTTGTACCCCTGGTTTGGAATACTGAAAGAATCTGCTGCCAGAAATCACTCGCGAGAAGGGATGGAATCACTCACACCGTGTCTTCGTAATAAACACTTTATTATATATTATATATGTACTATATATATCCGGGCGTGGTGGACAACATCGGCGATCAGCTTACTGTATTTGCGATCTTGAGATGCAATCGGTCTCGTAAACGTTCGCGAAGTACGTTTTCTTGGAATCTTCGTGCTATTCAAACTGATGTCCTTGATTCTGAGCTGCATATGATTAACTGTTTTCCTGTCTTTGATACTACGCATGTCGATACTATGGTTACTCATTTCACATCTTTGCTAACCGTCTTTAATCGTCTCGTCCCTCTGACATACAGGCGCGCATCTCGTCCTCCTTTGCCTTGGCTCAATGGCGCGGTTAAGAATCTGATAACCTTAAACTTTAGGGCCTAAAGCGTAATGCTCTCCACAACTTCAAGCAAACTGACTCGGTAGTTCACTGGGCTAGTTATAAGCGTTTTCGAAACAAAGCTAATTTTGCGATTCGTAGAGAGAAGAAAGTCTTCCTATCTCGATCACTCTCTCTCTGCGCGCATGTGAGTATAGTTAGACGTGTTTATCGCTGCTCCGTGTTTCTCGGCTTTTTTCTGCTGTTTTCTGCCCCTCGGGGCTCTCTTTTTCAGATAATTTGTCGAAGGCTCTTTTGTTCGACCTGGTCCCACATCTGTGAGTACCGCTACTTGGCTTTTAAGCCTTTTTTCTTACTCATTTCGGACCCGGTCACATCGGATTTATCATCGAGGTCTCTCGAAGCGTATCAGCTGGTATCTCACGCCCGCGCTGCATGATCGTGCTCGGGATCATCGACTCGTCAACATCGTTGGAGAAGTTCGTGCTCCCCACTCCTGGGATCAGCCGTCTCCGTCGGGATTCGGCTGTCGACGCCGCCGGGCCCCCTCTCGGTGAGTCAGCTGTTCTGACAGATATCGACGCATGAAAAAATGATGCTATCTTGCGCGATATGTAAGCGCTTCATGGCAGCTGCGGATGCGCTCTGCTGCGATCGCGTTTCGAAGCACGTCTTTCACGAGGAATGCTGCCGGGTTTCGACGGGCGGAGGAGATCCACCGGACATCGGGGACCTTCGTTGTCTCCTATGTAAGAACAGTAAGCTCTTCCCGCGGGCTGCTGTCGCTCACCCTGGTGCCGGCGCCGTCAGGTCTCCGGTTTCGGAGGCCTCCGGCGCTGAGTCGGGCTCGCTGCGGGATCTCATTAGCTCGCTTCTCAGCAAGATAACGAACATCGAGACTAAGCTGATCTAACTGCTGTGAGGACACAATTGTCCTCACTCGAGACAAACGTGCAGCGGTTCGCGTCCTCGCTGGGTGCTCTCACAGCCAAATTCGAGTCTCTCTCTGCGCGAGCTGACTCCCTCTCGGCTTCGACGTCGCGTCTCGCGGAGCGGCAGGACGGCCTGTTCGATCGGGTGGCGGCCCTGGAGGCCCGACCTCGCCCGGAATGCTGTGGAGGCTCGCGTGCGGACCTTGAGTCGCGGTTGGATGCCTTGGAGCGGGACAAACTCAACACGGAGCTGATTCTCTTCGGAGTAAGGGAGCTCGCGGGCGAGGACCCCCGCGCTGTCGCTTCCGGGATCGGATCGGCTCTGTCTGTGGCCGTCATGCCGGGCGATATCATCACCTGTTATCGGATTCCCGCCAAGGGCAATCGTCCCCGTCCCCTGGTAGTCAGACTCTCTTCAAACAAGGTTCGGAATCGTTGGATTGACGGTAAGCGTGCCAAGGGGGTTCTCGAGGGAGCGGCGATCTCCGAGTCTCTCGCCGGGTCCAGCGTAGAGGTCAATGAGAGGCTGACGGCTCTGACGAGGAGCGTTCTCCGGGAGGCGAGGCGAGCGGTGGAGGACGGTCGACTTCACCACGCTTGGATTCGCAATGGCTCGGTCCTCGTAAGGCCTCGGAATGCTGCCGCGCCCATCAGACTGCGTCACATGGCTCATCTCGCCGAGGTTATCGGGGACGTTTCTCGTCCAACACCTGTTCCTCTTGTGCCTGCTTCCTTCGGCTCGGCGAACCAGCCTGCGTCATCCGCCCGGGATGGCGCGAAGCCTCCCTGTCCTTCGGGCGCGGGGCAGGTGCGCGTGGACTCGCTGCCTGGGTCCTTGCCCGCTGCGGATCCGCGATCTTCTCTCCCTGCCGGACACACTAAGCGCACCGCGGGCGCCGGAGCCATCCCCAAGCAGCCCTCCCGAGGGAAGGTCTGACGCGACCCCCACGCGGCGCGTCTCGCCCACATTGGCCTCTGTCATGTCAACTGCCAGTCTCTCCTCCCCCACTTTGCAGAGTTCTCCGACTTTTTCTCATTAAATAATTACGACATTATTGCAATGTCAGAGACATAGCTGAAGCCACACGTTCCTGACTCCTTCGTCGACCTGCAAGACTACCGTCTTGTCAGACTTGACAGGGAGGGGAAAAGAGGAGGGGGGATTGGCATTTACTTGCGTCGTGGGCTCAGGATCCGTATCCTCGCCGCGTCGCCCAATCATTATAATTCTCGACCGGAATACTTGCTTCTCTCCGTGACTGCGGACGGCTGTCGGCCTTTCCTTCTGGGCGTGGTCTATCGGCCCCCCAAGGTGGGCTTCCTCACTCTTTTTCAGGCTGACTTTGAGCGATTTCATCCCTCCTTCGCCGCGGCTGTCGTCGTTGGCGATTTCAATATTGACCTTAATCGAGACTCACACAACACCGAAGCATTCCTTGACTACTGTTCCAGCAATCACCTCTACATTGTCCCATTTTCCAATACCCACCACACTGCTTCCTCTCATTCTCGCATTGATCACTGTCTGGTCAGTGATCACGCCCTCGTCATATCCTATTCCCAGCAATCCTTGCCTTTTCTCTCCTCTCACGATCTCATCGAGGTCACCCTGAATCTACAAATCCCTCGCATGCCTCCCCGGCTCATCTCCGTCCACGACTACTCCCATTTCGACCTTGATTCCTTCCTCAGTTCCCTGGCGGCGCTTGACTGGACCGCCATCCTCCGTTCCTCTTCCCTCGACGAAAAAGTACGATTGTTGTCCGGTTACCTCCTTGATATCAGGAATCGCTACGCACCTTTGCGCTCTCTCACGATGAGGCGTCCTCCAGCTCCATGGCTCGACTCATCCCTCAGGGTGCTGATGCGTAGAAGAGAGGCCTCGCGGAGAGTTCTCCTCCAACACCCATCGCCCGTCAACCGCGCAGCTTATGTTTCCCTGCGGAACGAGCTTAGCCTCCTTATCACCTCCGCCAAAAACAATTATATCTCTTCACGCCTCAGCACTCGCTCCTCCCCCTCACGGCTCTGGGCAGAGCTGCGTTCCTTGGGCCTTGCCAAACCTAAATCTACCCCCTCACCACCCGACTTCTCTCCAGACGACCTCAATGTCTACTTCTCCACGGCACATCTCCCTTCCTGCACCATTTCACATTCTCCCGTCCCTTCCTGTCTCACTCCTCTCCACTCTCTCAAACCCCTCCACTTTCTATTTCAAACACATCACTCCTGATAACCTGCGGAATGCTCTCATAAAATGTCATTCCAACGCTGTCGGCCCTGACGATATCAACCGTCGGCTGCTCCTGGATAGCCTTCCTGTAACCTTCCCCGTAATCCTAGACCTCTTCAACTCATCCCTAAACACCTCAATTTTCCCTTCCTTCTGGAAATATTCGCACGTCATCCCTCTCCCAAAAATTAAAAATCCCTCAGCCCTCTCCGACTTCCGCCCCATCTCCCTCCTTTGCTTCCTCTCCAAAGTCCTTGAGCGCATAATCCATGACCAACTTTCATCCCATCTATCTCTTCATTGCCCGCTAGATTCCTTTCAGACCGGCTTCCGACGGGGTAATAGTACCCAGACCGCGCTGATTAAGCTCGACGATGTCAGGCTAGCGGTGGACAAGAGGATGGTCACCCTCCTCATCTTATTTGATTTTTCCAAGGCCTTCGATTCCGTCCACCACAACCTTCTTTTAAATAAGTTAACCAAATTCCGTTTGTCCAATCCAGCGCTACACTGGTTCAAATCCTATCTCACCGGCAGATACCAAAGGGTGCGAGCTGTCGACGGGCCCTCTTCATGGGCTCCCGTTCTAGCGGGCGTCCCCCAAGGCTCCATCCTCGGCCCGCTTCTCTTTGCCATCTTTATCGACGACATTCAACACATCATCTCCCACTGTCATCACCTACGATATGCAGATGATCTGCAAATATACATGCACTTCCTTCCTCGTGACCTCGATCTTGCTCTCAGTCGCGTCAGGAGTGACATCGCCTCGCTGGTCGGCTCGCAATGGCCTCACTCTCAACGCTAATAAAACCAAGGCGCTTCTTATGGGTAGCACTCGGTACGTGAAGTCCATGCGCGGGGACGGTCGCCTCAGTTTGAGCATTAACGGGACTCCGATAAATTTCGTCGACCATGCGACCAATCTAGGTGTACAGATTTCCAGCAATCTCATCTGGGCCGAGCAGGTCAGAGAGACGTCAAACAAAGTAACCGGAGCTTTATGGCGATTGAAATACCACCAAAACTGCCTCACAACATCAATGCGCACGCGACTTGTGACATCGCTGATCTTCCCGTTGTTTGACTATTGCTCAGCCGTGCTCTCTGACCTGACCGGTCAGCAGCGGCTTAAACTGAGGCGACTAATGAACGCCTGCGTTCGTTTCATCCTCAACCTGCGGAGAGATGAACATATCTCTCACCACTATCGGACCTTGGGATGGCTGACCGCGGATGACAGGAGAGCCTATCTCGCCAGTTGTCTACTTTTCTCTGTCCTTCGATCAGGCTGTCCTTACCTTGCGTGCAACTTTCGTCCCTGCATCGCCCCCCCGTTCCATATCCCGGATCTCACCATACGATCTTATCATCCCCCAATGCAGAACTTCCACCTATCAGCAATCCTTCTGCTACGTTGCTTCCTCTTCCTGGAACTCTCTCCCTATCGCCATCAGAACATCGGATTCATTGCCTTCGTTTCGGCGGGGGCTCTTCAGTCATCTGCGGGGAGATGGCGCGTCGGTCCGGCTCTAGTTTGTTTGATCTTCGTCTGACCTTCCGGTCAATCAGCGTAATCGGAGCACACTTACAACCTGCGAACCCTCTCACTCATACAATCACTTGACAGTCGGGTCGCGAAATGTCATGCACACTTATGCAATTTCATCATCCATCAATTCTTATCCCAATTTTTATTTTTAATATTACTTTTTATATCGTCTATCACTTTGTCATTAATGCGCATACGCTAAAACAATTTCACATATTTTCCTTTATTTCTGTAATACTCAAAAATCTGTATTATTCTCAATTTAATTTTGTACATAAGATTTTTTCGGCACTTGTAATTACGTATATTTCAATCCTTCTGCGCCGGTACTCTTAATTTTAAACTTTCATATTCTGTTCTTTAATGTATCTTGTATTGTATTATCACTCTTGCGCTCTTCACTGTATTCTCTCTTAACGTTCTTAGAGGGCCTGCTCTAGAATGATAATAAACGCTTTGTCTGTCTGTCTGTCTGTCTCTCCCCGTCATTTTTGTTGTAACCTTTCCATTTTTGGTGGCTCACGGTCCTCCACCTGATCTATTGTCTTGCCTATCTTCCCCTCTTTCTACTGTCCCCGAAAATTTCAGTTTCTCGCCTATCTCTTCTCATGAGTTGTTCAATATCCTCAAACACATTCGCCTCAAACACATTCGCCTCAAACACATTCTCTGGTCCCGTTGACATCTCCGGCAGAATGCTTCTTCTCTGTCTTCCTAACTGCTTAAACGCCCTTTTCCATATTTTAAATACTGCGCTATCCACTTGCATCTTTCCTACCTTTTGGAAGTACTCAATTATCCTCCCTATTCCAAAAACTCGAAACCCGTCTTCTCTCTCGTCTTTCCGTCCTATATCCCTCCCTCCCTTCCTCTCTAAGTTACTAGAACGTATTTGTCATACGCAACTTTGTTCATTCATCGAGACGTCTACTATCCTTCCGGAGTATCAGTCGGGCTTTTGTCGTATGCATAGCACTCCACCTTTCCGACTGTGTTTTGCGTGGCTTCGATTCAAGTCATCATTCGGCCATTGTTGCCCTTGATCTTACCAACGCCTTCGACACTATAAACCACGACTTCCTACTCGCCAAGCTCTGCTGTATCCTTGCCTTGCTCCTTCCTTACTGTACGCGCGAAATCAATGGCGAGCACGATCGATAGCACGAGATGCCGGAACAGCTCAGTGATGAGCGCGGAGTACTCGTTGCGCAAATCCGTAAATTCGGAGGAATAGGCAAACGCACAGAGAACAAAATTGTAGACTGAGTAAAATTGTGTTGCCAGATTGCGTTTATTAGTATTACAGGCACCAAAAATATCACAATACAGTAATGTTTGCAACGTCACGGAGGAGCAACGAATTGATTGAACAACCGGAAATCTTCCCTGAGTACGAGAGCAATCTGCCGTTCGTAGCCGCGACGGAAATCTTGCCGAGCGTGAGGTGTCACAACCCGTCGGATCGGATATCTTGACCGCGGGCGACGCACGTAAAGCCGCGAGGCAGACGTACTATCGCGAGCGCGAGTTACCCGTCGCTTCTCCTAATTTTCGCGTCACAAACTGATACTTCATAACAAATCAATTAATTCCTCATTAATTAATATTGCGTATCACATCAGCGTTCTCCAATGGAAACTCTTACCGCGAGTTGCGCGACTGTGAAAAGTTACAGAGCAAATAATTTAAAAAGCGCTAGCGAGCGAAAAAGACGACTGACTTTCGTCGCCCAGCAAGGGATCGCTCAAACTCTCACCAATAATAGGTGGGAGAATACGAATCTAGGAAAGACGCGCAGCATCCAATGATCATGACTCGATCACGCGACTCCGACGCGCCAGTGGAACTCGAAGATCACGGCTCGAAACAATTGATGTTGCGGTATGTGTTGTTGTACCGGATGTCGAACTCCACTGGCACGACGCTTCACCACGATAAATATTAAATATTGAAAACCGTATGTTTAGAACTCGAGTCTTCACCAAGAGTCTCGAATCCCAAACACTTACCAATCGTTCGCAGCAAGTCCTTGTCTATAACCCACTTCCCTTGTTATCCTCTTTTCATCATGTCGTGACAGGCGTTCCTTAAGGTTCTATTCTTGGCCCACTTCTTTTTAACATATTTGTCTCCGACCTGTCTTCCATCTCTCTTCTTCGCAGCTGTTTATGTACGCAGATGACGTCATTCTTCCCAGCTCTTCCCCTCCTTCAGATGCCTTATCCGACTCTTCCAGATTGAACAAAGATCTTGCTATCGTTGCCAACTGCGCGTCTTCTAATGGCTTTTGCTTGAAATCCTCGAAATCCTTCCTCCTGATCGCTGGCTCTCCTGCTCTTCTGTCTCGTCTACAAGCTTTTAACATCTTCCTTAACTCTTCATCTATCCCTCGCTCTTCTTCTGTTAAACTCCTTGGTGTACATCTCGATTCCTCCTGGTCCTTTAAACCTCATGTCACTGCTAAATGTCGTTCTGCTTTCTCTCGGTTGCGCCTCCTTTATCCTTTCCGTCACATCCTCTCGTCTTCTTAAAAACTTGTTTCCCAGTCCATGATTGTTCCCTTGCTGATCGACTATGCCGATGTTGTTTATGCATCTGCCCAATAATTATCTAAACGTATTCAGCGTGTCCAAAACTCATGTCTTCGTTTTTCTTATGATATCTGTAAATTCGATCACCTTACTCCTCTCTTCGATAGTTCTGGCTGGCTTAAAATGCGTCCTCGCTGTAGGCTTCTCCACCTGTGCTGTCTTATTTTCTCTTTTCTTCGTACTAATTCTCCTCCGTACCTTAGGCGTACGGAGAATTCTTCTTCAGCTCACTTCCGAACTCCACTCATCCTCCGCACCTGACACTCGTCACCATTACCTTCTTTTCTTCCCTTCTCATCGCTCCTCTAAATTTCGTGCCTCCTTCTCATATGCTGCAGTGTGCTGTTATAATCAGCTTTCATTGTCCATAAAATCTTCTTTCTTTCTCCTTTCTTTTCGCATGGAAGCTGCTTGTTTCATTTCATCGTCCTCCTTTTCCCTCAATTTTTAAACTCGTTTATTTACTTTGCATCTTATTTATATCTTGTATTAATTTTTATTTAATGATTCTCTGAGACAGACTCCTTTATACGAATATTGTGCGACTTTTTATATTTTACCTTAAACTCTAGCGCTTAGCGTTTGCTTCTGTTCCTCTTTTGCATAACATGTGTTTCTGGGAGGCTTCAAAGCAACATTCTTTGTAGCCCTTCCTGTTGCTAGTACGTTTTCTGTATTTTTTTTCTTTACTGTGTTCTGGCTGTTTGTACTAAGCAATAAGGTCTTATTATTATTATTATTATTGTTATTGTTATTATTATAATATTCTCCGATTACAATAACGTAGTTAGGCCACAACCCCGCAAAGCAGAGTGCCGTGGTTGTGTATAACGATTCGCGTCGGAAATACACGACCTCGCAAAATAGAGTGTCATATGTTAGACTTGGATTAACCCGACTGATTAACCCGTCCCTCGCTTGCTTTTAACGGTTTATATATTAAATCATTTCGATATTTCGCTGTAGAGGGAAGAGATTACGCTAAATCGATCAGTTGTCCAATCTTTTGCTTAGACAGCAAGTGTTGTTTAAGGTAATTGTGTTAATTATCCGGCGAATTGCGCGGTGCAATGCGCCCGGCCAACTTACGTCAGCGTGTTATTGACACCTTTTATCGTTATATGTCACTCACATCAAATTTATTTTATTTATTATAATTTATTTAATTTTATTTATGTTGGAATAATACTATTCATATTGCACGCCCACAACGTTTTTCATGCAGCGTGTCTCGTCCTGCTCTCCCCACCACTACGCCTTTGGCCCTTTGTGCGGCCCTGCGTGTTTGCTCGCACTTCTTCGGTGTCATCTCACGAGTGTACACGGACGATACGGACGATAGTCTTTTCTTTTTATATCAGGACGTTTGTCCTTTATTAACGAACGACGTATTGTATTATACAAGTGATAACTAATATTAAATATTAAAATGTATGTTACAATTAAAGCGTGGTTTAATTGCTACTCTGCCTGATTCCTCCGTCAATTTAATTAATTTTAATTAACTAATTCTATTTTATTTTTATTCTTAACTGTCTTGGTCTATCCCTTTCTTGTTTTACCCTCTACTTTATCCTCCTCCCCCTACCTTCCTCTTTATCTCTTTGCTTTTATCTTTCTCCTACAATACGCATCGCTCTTGTTTTTGACTCCAAGGATCACGTTTGTTTCGTTTCATTTAAATCGTTGGTCTCTTTCCACCTAGGAAGCACACGTTCTTAAGGGGGTACACCAACCTAGAAAAACAAGCCTAATTTTGACATTTTATTCCTGCTAAAGTTGTGGGAATTAAATAAAATTTTGTGTAATTATTGACTTATGTTTTGACAATATAAAAATTTTTTTTTAATGATGACGGAAAGAAAAACATGGCCGCCGGCACACATCGAGGTTTGGAAAAACGCATTTTGCAGTGACCACTCTGCTGCCTAATCCATTTGAAACAAAAAACCAAATGGTTTTTATTTTAAGCTAACAGTAGTGGTTTGTCGGTGACAGTCACCGATTGTCGATTTATCGTTTGTTACAAAATGGTGACGAGTTAAAATTAAAATTTAAAAATAGCAAAAAAATTTAATTATTTTTTATTTTAAATAAAGATCGACAAAAAAATAGATCGTCACCGATGAAAAAATGTTTTTGAGAGTATTGTGTAAAAATTTGAGAACGATCCATCGATTGGTTTTTTACATCTCGTGGTCACCGTCTTTGAAAACAGGGTTTCGAGAAAAATGCGTTTAAAGTTTAAAGTTTATTCTACTATTGTTAACAGCCAAATTTTGCACTTTACCTTTAGTCGGCAATTCCGAGGCCATATAAGATAACAATGAACAATGAGACACAAAACCAGTACCAGTGCCTCCCAAAACATAGGAAAATACTGTATTCGTGCGGGTTGTAACTTTCGGACGTCTGGCCGCGTCAGGTAGTAGAATTCGAGCACTCGAATGCTTGATTCCGTTTCACTCAACTCTCTGTAATTCCGCGATTTTTGCAGATATTGACATAAAACTTTCAGGATATATTCTCGAAACTTGAAGCTTCAAGTAAATGTGAAAAAAAATCGATTTTTTTGACCTGCTAGGTAGGTGTAACCCCTTAAATACAGCACTACCATGCAAGCATTAATTTTTATTTCATTGCGTTTGTTGTGAGCGTTTGCTCGTTTTGGGAATTCTTTCCCGTCGGTAGTTGGGATTCGTCCTGCCTTAAGGGTTAGGACCCAAAGGGTGAAGGTTCAGCTCGGTGTATGAAAGAAAAGAAGACGCTTCTTACTTGCTTGTTCGTTGTCTTTATTTCTTTCTCTTGCGCTTACAGTCAGCTGTGTTGATGTCACGTAACACTCACGATAAGGTTTACGGTATGCGACAATGCTCGGTCGCTGTTATGATACTCTCCGCTCGGTCACGGCGTGGTCACGTTTATATATTATGATATCTGGCGCAATTTCGGGGGCCAGTGACCGGGCGTCGGTAGCTTCCGCGAGGCTAAACGTTTCGACATCGAAACGCGGTAGCCTTGCGGTTTGATTTTGCAGCGTAGAGCCTATTTCTAGGGCAATGCAGACTGCTTCCGAGCGCGCTGTTGTAATCTCACGGAAGTTACTTGGGACTTCTGTGAGCGCGGCGGATTCTTGTGCGTCTTTCGAAAGAGGTGCTTCTTGCAACGTCTTTCGAAAGATGCGTGTCGCAATTATAATAGATATGGTTGTAATCGGCTTACAACACGTTTCTATCTCAGTTAACAATTACAACATTAACACATAATACTAAAAAGTTGGTCGTTTTTTACTGTCTATTTTCACCTGACAAAGAATGGAACACGTAATTACCAAACTTTTACCGTCCTCGACTCTTATGTTTTTCAAATTTTTGACTTCTATTACTGGACGTTCTGATCTCTGCTATCTATACCGTTTCACCTCAGTTATAACTGAAAGAAAATTGTTAAGTTCTATGTTGCGTTCGACTTAAATTTTTTGTATTAATTACACAGGCACACACAAAAAAAGTGGTTGGTCCGGCGGACTAGACTAGTCAATCCTTATGTATTTCGACCCGCTGAATCCGAATCCAAGATCAGAATTTCCGAATTGGCTCATTTTTTTCTAACCTCAAAAAAAAATTTTTTTTTATGTTGGTCCGGCGGACCAAAATAGTCTATTTTTATGTATTTTGACCCACTAAATCCAAATTTAAGGTCAGAATTGCTCAATTGGCCGGACCAAGATTTAAAAAAAATTTTTTTTTGAGGTTAGGAAAAAATGAGCCAATTCGGAAATTCTGATCTTGGATTCGGATTCAGCGGGTCGAAATACATAAGGATTGACTAGTCTAGTCCGCCGGACCAACCACTTTTTTTTGTGTGCCTGTGTTATTTACGGTTCATGTTTGTATTAAGTCTGAGTTTCATGATGGTATCATTAATATTGATAATAATCTGATTACAGATCAAAACGTTTATTTATTTGTTTCAAAGTTTTGACATAATACATTAAATACAATAACATATAATATTGGCTAATTTAATTGACGTCTCGAAAGATGTGAGTCTCCAATAAATATCCAAAAAAATCTTAAAAGGAAATTATGCTAGCAAAAAACGTTAGAGACAAAAGTTGTATGGTTTGAAGGACAAATAATAGTAAAACTAATTTTTAAAAAAATTCTATATTTCAAGATCATATGAATATTATCGCCATTTTTTAAATAAAACTATATAATTTTTTTGCATAATAAAATTTTCCTGATCATTCTGCACAAAAAAGTATTAAAATAAAATTGTCAACAAATCAATAGTTTATGAGTTATTTTACAATTTACTCTGGCATATTTTAACATAAAGTATAAAATATCTCAAACTATGAACCATACAAAAGTTTCTCCTAGTTTAGAATTATTCTTACACAAATCCTAATCATCTATAGAAGCTATGTCAAAAAGTGCGTTACAACATCTAAGAGGTTCTCTTGAGAAATGTTTGTGCAATCTTTTAATAATATGTTTATGACAAAATGAATATTTTATGTATTTGAAATGTATGCAGAGTATCTGACATTGACACAAGCGGAGCTAGCAACTTAGTAAAATTCCGAGTGTGGAGTTCTGCTATCGGTTAGGTAGGTAGGTTAAGAGGGGTAGCCAAAAACAACTAACAAATTTTTATAAAATGAGGCCTTTAATTTGTTGAAAAATAAAATTTCTTGATTTAACAAACCAACGAATGACATATAGTGTTAGTGCAAAACAAATTCAAAACAAATGTAAAGAAATTTGATTTAAACTTGTCTTGCAGTAACACTATTCGTTGGTTTGATAAATTAAGGAATTTGAATTTTTAACAAATTAAAGGCTTCATTTTATAAAAATTTGTTACAGTTTTTTTGGCTACCCCGACCATATAATGTTACAGTTCATGGCGGTAGCTCTTGTCATAATTCATAAATAATTTTGGAACAAATTAGTCAAATTTCAAGTGTGAAATTTCCACACTCACAAGTAACACTAGCCAACTGTCAATCACCGATTATTTTGAAATTTTGCACACTTATGAAGCATCAAAAAACATTAAATCCGTGTTTTTTTGTTTCGGCAAATAAAGTATTTTAAGGACGAAAACCATCCCTTGAATGTATAAACCATTTTTTGAATGTATAAACCAACTTTATTTATTCAGAACTCCCTTACACATAATCTCGAAGATTTGCCTAGTAACAGAATGGTTCTAGATAAAAGTTATGGGATGATGAGAAGTCATCTAACTGACCTTCCCTTGACCTTAAAGGTTAAATCTCAAAGTCAAAAAAGGTTAACGCTAACATTTCAGTATACAAAACATCTTAATTAATCTTAATCAAAAAGTTGACCCCTGTGTCAAGGTTAAGGTCACTAAGTACACCATCGCTTTTCTGTTCGAAATATTTTTTCTGAAAAGGCAGATCTTCGAGGACCCGGATACAGACTTTTGCATAACGCATGAGAAAATCAATCAATCAAAGACCTTTATTTCTGGGGAGGGAAATAGATGACTGATTGATTGATTTGCTTATGCGTCATGCTCTATGCGTTATGCAAAAGTCTGTGCTACGACCCTAAACACTGCTGCGTGTAGCCAACTCTCCACGCATTAGCTAGTTCACTTTTATACACGCATTGTGTCAATTATAATTATCACCCTGTTTAAGATATTTGAAATGTTTTATAAAATTTTGCAAAGGTCTTTAAAAATATCTCTTCATTATAAATTTCTTGTAATTTTTTCAAATGCAACATGCAATAATCTGTAATTTTTCCATTATTCTAAAAATACGTGTAATATACCTTGTCACGACTTTTTCCTCCGCGCGGGAAAAAATCGCGAGCAAAAAAGAGAGAAGACAGACACGAATGAAATACCGAGGACCGGAACGGCCCACGTGCCTAATTTCTTGCGCGCAAATCTCGGCTGGACACAAACGACCGGATTGGGCGCCAGACGTGCTCGACGGCACGTCAATTCACAAAAATTCACCACAGGCAGCCTCAATTCGCACGCGAAAAACGACTAGCTTACCCGACGCGATACAGCCCCTCTCGCTTAAATCCGACTATTCACCAAAATCGCGAGGTCGTTCTGCAGCTGACGCAACACTAACACTACGTCGGACGCAGAAAACGGGGTGGCTCGCGGGCCAGTGGCTTTACAACAGATGTCGCGAATAAACGGGCCACCTCACCGATAACTTTCCTGGCTGCCGTCGCTCCTCCGTCACCAGGTCGCCGTCTCTGGGAAGATGTATCACGCCGTTACCTCTCCGGTAATATTGCTAAACCCGCCAAATTCTCAGAGGCACACTCTCGGATCGGACGCATACACGCAACAGCATAGGGGATCGACGTCGCAAATCCCCACTAGGGGTTGCGCGTTGGCCCTCGTGCATCACGTGGCCTCAATCACAGCAGGGCGAGCAGTCCTGTGTCCGCAGGATCGTGAGCGTTCTACTTCTTCTGGGGGCCCCATGGGACCCCTGCGAAGATAGAATTTTCCGCCGGCACGCTCCGGCGCCTCTCTGCGGTCCTCGCCGCCATCTGTTTCTCACGAGTGTTCCGCATCCCGCGGGGGCGATTTCACGGCCTCCATGCCACAGCCTCCAGTGTGCTCGCCGTTCGGTTATCAGCCGGGACGCCGATTTTTCCTCTGCCGGCCTCGGTTTTCCCGCTTTTCGATGCGCTCGCTCGTGCTCCGCCCGCTCGCCTCGCTCCTCCGACAATCCTTGGCTTTCGTTGCTAGACGGGTCGGTGAAATTCCTCTGGTTCGCCTTTTTCCGCACTTGCCTGTTTCTCCTCTAAACTCCTCGCGGATCACGCGGTGAGGTGCTCGTCTCGTTACCAAAAAGAAAGTAAAATACTTAAGCCTAATTATTCTATTGTCGTTGCGATTCCCCCGGGAGATCTTTTGATCGGCTCTCGCTTTTCCGTCCGGCGCGAATTCGCAGCCTGTGACGAGGGAGGGACGCTGGTCGTCGTGACAGCGAAACTACCACATCATAATCTTTAACATTATATAAAATATAAATAAATATTACCTGCTTTACATTGACAAGAATAGTGTTGATTTTGCTCAAAGCTGCTGCCACAGAAGTTTCAGGCTGAGAAAATAAAAGATCCTTGAAAAATTCAGATTTCTTCAAGTTACTAAAGGCAGCTAAAAAAAATTATAAGTTACGTAGCTTATATAATTGTGCAATTATATAATAGTAAAATTATAAGCAAATAATTTGGGTTGGTTATGTATTTTAATAAGTTAAATATTACATACCAATATGTGAATAATAACATAAGTCTTATGTTATTATTCACATATTGATGTAATATTTAATTTATTAAATATTACTAGCTGGCATCAGAACGTCATTAGCCTCCAAACAGTACAGATATAAAGTAAAATGGGGTACGTTTATACCCCAAATGATGTTTGTGTATGCATTGTGTTCAAACACCGGAAAAAATTTTATAGCAAAAATTATGGTAAACCTTAACAAAAGAGGACCCAGCTCCAATGACTTTGATCTTAACATATGTTGTCAAGGTCACTCCTGAGTAATATTCAAGAGATTTTAACCTGCGCTCGTTAACAAGTTATAAATAAAAAAAGTTTCATAATTTGCTGTAATTTTCTGATACTATGTATAAGTAAAAAGAAATATGGGTAAATCTTAATCTTTAGAGGACCGGAATTTGAAATCTTAGAACTTTCCTTGAAAATGACCCAAACTTGTGTCTTATATCGTGGGTTTATTATATACACAGTTCCGATCATGGATTGAGCCGATGAGTGAATCCCAGATGCGCACAAGGCAAAACAGATACCACCAATCAAATTATATAAATTTATCCTAACTCTAATTTAGCAATCTGATTGGTAGTGTCCGTTTTATACTGTGCGCCCGTTTCACCCGAGCCGCCCCCAGTCCCCGTCCCGATATATCAGTTTTCTGACGCTCAAAAGGAAAAAATTAAAAAATTTTAATTTTGCAAATAAAATTTATATAAGGGTTTTCGGGGTCACTGAATACAACAGTAACGTCAAATTTCGAAATTTTTTACTCCTAACTTCATTATTGTCCTAAAAAATGTGAAACATTCAAAATCATAACTCTCCTTTAGCATTACCCGGCGTTAACAACGTGGACATAAAAAGTTTACGTAGCCTTTTTTGTAGTTTTTTTTTGTTTTCTTTAAACATTTTTTAATTTTTTCAAACTTTTTTTAAAATTATTTTTAATTTTTATTTTTATATTATTTTTTTACTCTAAAAAATGTCAATTCAGTTTGGAGCATAGTCGATCTGCACAAATTTCTTTTATAATTTATGTCTATAAATGTGCATATGTGTGTATATTTGCATGTATAAAAGTGTGTTTGTGTGTATAAATGTGTCATGTACACGCATCGGCAGAAATGGTGTCCCTCGGCGTAAAAATTGGGGATTGCACCGGTGTTGCATCCTTCACCAACGCCACACGCTCAAGAAGGATAGAGTTATGATGAGTAAGAAGACGTGATACCGATTCGCTGGTGTCCAATATCCGTTTCACTCGCACTCAAGTGAAAAACGTCATTAGTATTGAGTGCAAGTGAAACAGATATGGACACCAGCAAATCGGTATTACGTCTTCTCGCTCATCATAACTCTATCCTTCTTGAGCGTGTGGCGTTGTTAAAGGATGCAACAGCGGCGCGATCGCCCACTTTTTTTGCCCCTCCGCGTCTCCACTTCACCGCGCGCCTAGTAACGCGTACGGCGCTTCGTGTATGTGGGTGATCGCCGCGCTGGACTCCGAGGGACATCATTTCTGTCGGTGTATGTACACTAAAATGC
This sequence comes from Monomorium pharaonis, assembly GCF_013373865.1. NCBI lineage: Eukaryota > Metazoa > Arthropoda > Insecta > Hymenoptera > Formicidae > Monomorium > Monomorium pharaonis. Next base: position 12,453,061 of record NC_050467.1, read on the forward strand.
TTGTATATGTCTTACATCTATGAAAAAATGATTTTCAGTATGGGCCGATATATCGGTTTTTCCGGTCCTCTGAAAGTTAACAAAAAGGAAATCAGCCCAGTAATTTAACCATTCGCACGTGCGCATCGCGAATAAAGTACACAAATAGACAAAGAGAAAATGATGTCTGCACCGTGATGTTTTCGCTTCCACCTACAGGAAATGGCCATATAGAAGTATTACATATATGGTGTTTTTCGTGTTTATTCCTTCCAAGAGCAAACCGCGATTGTTTTCGGTGGTTCCGCGTCTTTGTCATTCGATCTAAGATGCTGCAAGATCTATGGCTGATGTCAACGCCGCGAGATCGGGGGTCGATTTTGTATTTTTGAAGAAGTGAAAATGTGAAAAGTGAACAACAGTGATTGGTGTATATCGTTAATCCTAAAAGTATACACCAATCAATGGAGACAGTGCTACTCACTTTTCACATTTTCACTTTCTTCAGAAATACAGAATCGACCCCCTGTAGCCGATGTCGACGCCACGAGATCTATCAGCCGATGCCGCTATTATAATTACTTTTATAAAAAAATCGCCGCTTAGACCCTACATGTTTACATTTCGTTCGAACAGGCACTCGCTATAGAAAGATTGATACAACTTTCTGTGTGTAAAAACCACAGTACAATATAGTATGGCGAATGCCGCTTTAAGTCATGATATTTTAATAACTTTTTTACTTTAGTAATATATTCTATATTTAAAAAAAATATTTTTTTAAAATTTTATAGCAAAATAAAAAACATTTATTGTCTTTATATAGTTTTTCTTTTTTTAACTATTATTTTTCCAACTTATTTGTCAAAATAATTGTTCTTTTTAAACAATATCTAAAATCCATTTTATCCCAGTTCTAGATCTATCTTTTATCTTTCTAAAACTGTTTGGTTTTTTTAAATTCGTTAAAAATTGACAAAAATACGATAAATTTTCAAAAAAATCATTTTTGCAAATTTTTCATCCCTTTTTTTGTTTACATTAATTTTTAACGTATTGACATACATGATAATTAATATTACTGTAAAGTACACCATTGTCTTCGTCATAGAAAGACGAAGAGATTCATGTAGCACAATATTAATTTCAGTTAATTTGTTCAATGCAGCATGTTTGGGAAAGAATGGGTTACATTTTTAACCCAGTATAACTGAGGTAAAAAAAAACAAGTATACCGTTCTAGGGATAATATTTCTATATCAATTATCAAGTAATTTTTTTCACTTCTATTAACTGCATGGTTGTATGAGTAGTTAGAATTAAAATACAAATGTAAACTAAAGCTAAAAATAATATATCAACTTGATTAAATTTGATAATAATGCTAACAAAAATCATTAACCTTTACAAGCCCGACATGTTTTGACCGAATTTTTTGTTATTAGTACTAGAATTTTTTCATCCATGTCATTGGATTAAAAATGCTGACCCTCCATCCCCCTCGCGCCACTGTAATTGCTTCCAGGCTGAAGTAGAAAATTCATACATGTTTCATCTTTCATTTTTACTTTTGCTGATTAAATAATAAATATCGTAAGAATAATTGTTTAAACAAAAAATTAAGTTAATATTTCATAAATAACTCGTAAAAACATTTTTAATATATTTATATGGTTGGAATAAAAAAATGCATCACTTGTTTTATATCAATTTATTTTACAAACAAGAATATTTGAAATACATAATAATTGTGGTACAAAAACATATAAAAGTGTTTTAAAATAAAAATTAAGTTAATTGAGACCAAAAAACTGTATAAAATTGACTAAAACAGTTCAAACCCACTAAAGTGGCTTTCGGGCTTCGGACTAAAGGTTAAAAACGATCTAAAAAAACTTATTATAAAAAATACCTTTTTAAAAAAAAGTATTTAAAAAGCGCCAAGTATTATCATGTAAAAATACATGTTTTAGTTTATATAAACATCCATTTTCATAGTTGACGCATTTTCTTCATATCATTACTTTTGTAGATAAATATTTTTTGTTCTTTTTTGGGAAAAAATAATTTCATTAAAATTTCATATATTTGTAGTGTCAAATTAAAATTATTTTGTACAAGAACGGATTTTTAAGGGCGTTTCTTGCGTGCATATACTTGGTGCTTTTTTATACCTTTTTTTTTTAGTAATTTTGTTGTAGTTTTACTCATTTTGTAGTGACAGGTATCTCATTTCTTTTTATAATATATACGAAGATTCTTAAGACAATTTTGAAGTCCATATCATATCAAATTAAAGATTGAGACTGAGATAAATTAAAATGACAAAACAAAGTTATATTGGTTTTGGTTTCTTTTCTGATTATATTTTAATTCATTTTCAAAATATGCCTATTACATCGTGGATTACATTATAAAGGAAAATACAGCTGTGTTTAATTTGAAGATTAGTATAACATTATGCGTTATACAATCGGTATATTACAAAACATTTTCATTTTTTTATGGAAATAAATATTCTGAGATTAATACTTTGTATAAGTTAATACTTTGTGTTATGGTTTATTTTTAGTTATCATATTAAAAGAAAGAGAAGAAAAAAAAACACTTTATTTGAACTTAAAGTAGAAGAGTAGAAAAAGAAAAATGAGTGAACGGGTAAAGAGAGAGAGAGGGAGAGGGAGAGGGAAAGGGAGGAGAATAACATTGTGTAATAATATGCCTATGCATATACGTATGTGCATATGTGCATACAAACATGTACGTACATATATATGCGTGTGTGTGTATTTTATTTCTCTCTCTCTCTATCTTTTTCTTTGTGTAATTATTTCTCCTAAATATTATATTGTACACACTAAAAATTATATAATATAATTAACTTCAAGGCTTGGAATTAACAGTATGGCTGACAGAATATGTTTTAAAAAAATAATAGAATAAAGTGAACAGTTTATTCTTTTGAATTCTCAATGTATTGAAATAGGTAAAAAGCATGAAACCTTGTCTGAAACAATTACAACAAAGTATACACTATAATGCCACTCAGTTGGCCTGCCGATGACGTGGTAATAGGTTGAAATATGGGTAATATGTTTATATGGATGCCTAAAGATCATCTGTACAACATATCTTAAATTTTAGTAAATATAATACTTCAAACAAGAATATTCACTTCAAACAAATATTACTATCCAGAGTCCTACGTAATTCTTCTTCAATCAAGTTTTATAATATTCTTGAAACAAGAATAAATTCTTATTTTCCATTTATATGTTCCAAGAAGATTTATTAAAACATGTGCAAAATAGATTTATTATCAATAACTGTAAAAGAACAACAAATATAATTACAAGTGTACAATTACTTTTATTTTGTGTGTACAATTAATTTAACTATAAATTTAACCATAATATAATTAAATATAATGCTATATTAATGCAAAAAAAATGAAAAGTAAGATATGACGTGTTGTTCTATATTTGAGAAATTGATTCGTAGTCATTTTGTAGTCTTTCGTCTCATGTATGCCTCAATTTACAATAAAATAAGTTAGAGAATCAAAAATATAACTAAAAATTTTGAATGTGATCTTTGTAAATGTATGAAGAGAATTGTATGAATTAGAATAAATTGTTTCGGGAACAACAAAGTATTGAAATACTTACTTTTTAGTTTTTAATTTGAATAAGAGCTTTATCAGTATATTTCTATACCTTATCCATATCCAACTCATATAGAATCAATAGCAGTTATTAAATAGACCAATAAGAGATACAGATAATCCTTGGTATTCATAAACATGTCTCCGATATTACAGACCATGTCATCAGCAGACCAGCTGGGTGACTTTATAATCTGTAACTTTGTTGTTATTTTGTTGTTTCAGACAAGATTTCCCTTTTTTTAGTTATTTCAATAATCTAAAAAAGAAATAGTTGTACTATATCTGAATTTAAGAGCCACACACTTGCAATATATTTTTTTTAAATAAAATTATAACAGTTGTAACTATTCTCTCTCTCTCTCTCTCTCTCTCTCTCTCTCTCTCTCTCTCTCTCTCTCTCTCTCTCTCTCTCTCTCTCCTCCTCCATCCTCCCTCCATTCCCTCCATCCTCCTCCAACTCCTCCCTACCTACCTCCCCTCCCCCTCCCTCCCTCCTCCTCCCTACCTCCCTCCTCCTCAACTCCCTCCCTCCCTCCCTCCCTCACTCCCTCCCTCCTCCCTCCCCCCTCCCTCCCTCCCTCCCCTCCCTCCCTCCTCCTCCCTCCCTCCCCTCCCCTCCCTCCCTCCCCTCCTCCCTCCCTCCCGCCCTGCCTCCCTCAATCCCTCCCTCCCTCCCTCCTCCCCTACCTCCTCCCTCCCTCCTCCGTCACCTAGCCCTCCACTCCCTCCCTCCCTCCCTCCCTCCCTCCCTCCCCCGCCCTCCCTCCCTCCCGCCCTCCCTCCCTCCCTCCCTCCCTCCCTCCTCCATCCCCCCTCACCTCCCTCCCACTCCTCTCCCTCCCCTCCCTCCCCTCCCTCCCTCCCTCCCTCCCTCCCTCCCTCCCTCCCTCCCTCCCTCCGCTCTCTCCCCCTCCCCTCCCCTCTCTCCTCTCTCCTCTCTCTCTCTCTCTCTCTCTCTCTCTCTCTCTCTCTCTCTCTACCTGGCCTGCCATAAGATAATGACATACTTCAAAAACTAAAAAGTACACCTTCAGATAATCCCTTTGATATGAATTGAACTGCTAATTCTTTATGATGGTTTGCTAAATTTAAAAAGGAATGAATCTTGGTAAATTTATCAACAGCAGCACACATCAGCTTAGAAGAAAAAGAATTTTGATATAACAACCAACAATTTTTCTATTAAGTGTACAAATAAGTTTTCGCGGTTTGACAAAAAATGGCCCCACCAGAAGATTATATTGAAATTGACAGATGTAAAATGTAATATCCCAAGTTTCGTCATCTGGCAACACTATAACCTTGAAGTATTAGTGATTCCGTATCAGCATCACGTAATTTTTTTCGTGCAAAAATGTCAAGTTTTATGCCGAATAAGCATCATTTGCGGGAACTTTTGATTTACTTCTTTAATTTGAAAAAATCTGCAGCTGAGGAGCATTGATTGCTTCTAGAAGCATATGGTAAAGCTGCTTTAAGTGAGAGAAGTTGTCAGAAGTGGTTTAAAAAATTTAAGAATGGTGAGTTTGACGTGAAGGACAAAAAACGCAGTGGAAGGCCGAAAGTGTACAAAGACATGGAATTGGCAGTATTATTGGAGCAAAACCATTACTGGAGCTCTCTACCAAACACAATTAATGAGATTGAGTCGGGCACTCAAGGAAAAACGCGCCCATTACTACTCCAGACAAAATTATTCTCCAACACGATAATGCTCGTCCATATGTTGCGGCGCCGGTAAAAACATACTTGAAAACACTCAACTGGGAAGTTTTACCCCACCCGCTGTATTCGCCAGACTTAGCCCTTTCTGATTATCACCTGTTCCAGTCGATGGCACATGGTCTGTCTGAGCAGCGCTTCACATCATATGAAGATACCAAAAATTGGGTAGATTTGTGGATAGCGTCAAAAGATGAAGAGTTCTTCCGACGTGGTATCCGAATGCTGTCAGAAAGGTGGGAAAAAGTAGTGGCAAGTGATGGAAAATACTTTGAATAAAACATAATGTACCGTTTCTTCACAATAAATTCCTAATTTTTTATAAAAAACCGCGGAAACTTATTTGTACACCTAATAGTATTTTTTAGAATAAAATTATAGGCCTGTTCTTTGTTTCTGCACTATTGAACTGGTGCAACAAGTTAGAATAAGACAAATATATTTTTTCTCATTCTAACTTATTGCATCAGTACAGCAGTGCAGTTACCAAGAACAAACCTTATAACTACAAATACTTCCTGACACAAAAAATAAACCGTTAATTTCATCCTATAATTATTTGGGGAAAAATTACGTTATTTGATACCTTTAAAGTCCACATATTCTGTCGAGCACTTTGTAAATTCCAAGCATTTTTCTCGTCACCATTCACTCTTTTCTTTTATCTATTCTTCTTTTACTTCAATTTTCAATAAAGTGTTTTTTCCTCTCTTTCTTTCAAAATAACTAAAAATAACACAAAGTATTAATCTTATCTCATAGTATTTATTTCACACAAAAAATGAAAATTTGGTGTAACTTATCTCTGATTATACAACGCATAATGTTATATTAAATTCTTCAAGTTAGGCAGAGCCGTATTCTCCTTCACAATGTAATCCACGATGTAATACGCAAATTACGCATAAAACTAAAATCGCCATTGATCTCGCGCACGTCAACACGTCACTAACCTCGAACTGTCACATCATCACCGTAAAACTCGCCGCGGATTAACCATTACCTCGACAGGCGGACTCGACTGCCAATCAAGACACGTAATTTCTCGTTCTGTTCTTCCGCGGACACAAACATGTACTTTTTGTCAATTCTCGTGTAAAAAAAAAGAATATTTATTTCTGATTATTTCATTATCCTATATTATTTACTGTTTTATGAGAATGTCTTTACTATAATTCTAATTACTGTAAATTTTTACATAAGTGTTATTCGATCCTTCTATGTTGATTTCTGAAAAACTTATTGTTGATTTTCACGTCATTATATTCTTCGTTCATTAGTATAACCCTCTCACTAGTATTATATTTATCCGCTTCTTTACTGATCTCAGAGGGATTAAGTGAGTGCTACTACCACGAGGGTTAACTCTGCACAGTTCTTCTTTCAGCTTCCCATCGGGGATTACACATATTAGATCATCTGTGACCTTTATTTCCCCTATTAATCGGTTAATACGTGTGGCTTTGTATATCTGGTGCCAGTGTCATATATGCCTATGGGGTGTCTCAGGATGATATAGAAAAGTCAAAACTCAGTAAAGCGAATTGTTGTTCCTGGGTCTTTCATGAAAATTCCTTCTTATTACTTTATACTTGTTTACATATTTCGTACTTTGTATCACCCGTGTCGATCAAAAGATGATCAGCCGGCGGGATCTACTAAAGAGTGACCGGTTGCGGAGCTAGGAGGGGAAATCGGAGGTGCAGCGGAAGGTTGAGACCGCAAAGCGCGCACGACAATGAGGCGGAGCTAGGATCGGAAGGGACCTCGAAGATCTCTGCTCTGTTATTGCACTATTTTATTGCACGCGTCTACTTACAGCAATGACACCAATTACCACTCGAAAAGACTTTAATTACATGCGGAGGCACTCGAGCGCGCGAAGAGTAACTCTGGCGAAAGAACTCGATGTCTCCTGGCAAAAAGCAAAAACGCGTGTGTGTGCCAGCGTGGTCGTTCACACCTAACAAGCGTGATCATGCTCGTCGCCTGCCCAAACGCTCTCTCGGCTCCCAACCCCCTCGTCCCCAAGCTGCTCGATCCACTTGAGCGGGGGGGAAGGAGCAAGACGCGCGCGGGCCGAGCAATAGAACACTTAAGGGATTGTATGAAATAAGGGGATCGTGCGAATCCTTCCGAGGATCCAAACATACTTTCTTGGGTTCACCTTATTATATGCCCTTATTTTAGGAGAGTTTGGTTTCTCTCATTACTTTGAGCTTTATTTAACCCCGTATATTAACTCTTTCGGTCGTAAAACTTTTATTAATTACAATATTTTGATATTTTGATATTTTTATCACTTGCTTTACTATTCTCTCACACAGTCATACGTACTTTTTATACTGGTCCAAGTGTATTTATATTTCTTCCCTAGTATATTACAGTGAAAGATATTATAGAGGCGATACATACTACAACCTTCAAAATGCTAAAGCATAAGGATAACAATCAGGGGAATATTTCTCCCCCACCGCAGCATATCAATAACAAAAATAAATACAAACCATTGAATTCTAAGGACAAATCCAAGAGTAATAGGAAGCGTAAACCTGTCTCTCCAGCCTCAGAAAATGCCTGCAAGATTAGTAACACGCAAACTACGTCGCCTCCATCTAGTATAATTCACACTGATTACTATCCTTTAGATGTATCACAGGAAATCGTTGTGACAACAGTCAATGGTCTAGTTTACACCGCGCGACCTGACCTATACCCTAACCTATACCCCGACCTAAAGTAGGCTACTAATAAACTGTTTACACGCGTTATGTTGTGTGGCCTAAGATGGGTCAAGGATCGTCAAAAAGTGGCCTGACCCAAACAAGTCTGCAAGCGTTTACACCGTTGTGAACTATCAGATTGGGTCGGATATAGTGTATAGGTCGCGGACTAAACGTACGATGTAAACGTGCTCAATAAAACGGAGAGTCCCACTCGTGACTTAACCCCAAAATTGGATAGGCGTGGATACTTGGAAGGCCTAGTATCTAACCGATATCATTCATCGAGCATTGGTCCATATATTGTATATATTGAAGCGTTTTCGGAAAATTCCCAAGAAAGAAATATCGGCAATCTACATCCTAATAGCATTGGATCAAGACTTTTTAAAGAAATGAAAGTAACATTTCTCCCCTGTATGATAGCAGCCTTAATATTAGAAAAAGAGACAGGAACATTGTTTCTATTGGTTTCAAGTCACAGAAAAAAGCCAACATTTTTTTGGATTATAAAGGTCTTCTTCCAAGAAACTAGATAGCGTATATTCCTAATTATAGAATATATAGAATTTATCGTACAGGAATAATTAGAGATATATCACAGGAATTATCTAACAAAAAAATACTGGAAGGATTGAAATGGCCAAGTGACATTGTTTGCAGACCTAAAATAATAGTCATTGAGAGACTGAAATATCTAGATAGAAAAGACAATAACACACTTCGTGCATCCTCAGCAGTAAAAATAACTTTCGAATCAGATTTGCTTCCTGAAAGCTTATATGTTGTTAAAGTAAAACATAGAGTTTATCCTTTCATTAACAAGATCAGAAAATGCTTTAACTGCTTTAGATGGGGCCACTCTACGGGTGCGTGTAAAGTGAAAGTCAGATGTGAAAATTGTGCTTTGGATCACCACCACTCTAACTGTACGAATATTACGCCAACTTGAGGGAATTGTGGAGGCAAACACACTTCATTGAATTTTTCTTGTCCTTCTTTCCACCATCATAAACTCATCAATTATGTTATGTCTTATGCAAACTGTTTGTACATAAGTGCTAAAAGGATAATTAAAAATAAGAATATATTTCCAATGTTTCGCAGATTCGTCACATACTTAAACCTTCAGCATACCTTGGTTGGTCTTCGTTTAACTTCCCTAGAACTCGCACATCTAATATGCATAATGAGAACATATACTATTCAAATAGTAATCTGACGCATAGGACGGGATCCAATATTCCTCGTAATGCGCATGTCAATCTTGAAAGAAGGGATTTGATTGTCCAGGAGAGAGACTCTACTCCTGGTGATCATAGTCTTCAGCGGGCTTCTGACCATTGGCAACCTTATCAGTCAAACCAACAATTAGTGTCGCGCATGTTCAAGGCACTTTACCCTCAACTTCTACGGCTCTTACTCTGAATCATCGTAGAAACTCACATACATCGCAGGCGTCTCTATCTTCTCTAAGAGCTCCATCAGTTTCAGACTCGACACAGAGACTCAATGTTTCTTTTTCATTCATTAATATTTGTAAAGGAAAAAATATAGACATTAAAACAGTGATGGCAGACATTGGCAGACTTTTAAGTTCTAATAACCCCGAAGAGAAGAAAGAAAAGAACTTCTCCTATTACTTATCAGCAATGATTGATGGAATATTTATATAACCAGTCTTATTAGGATTAACCCATATGTAGGCGGACTATTATTTATACAGTATAAAAATGGATATAAAGATCTTACAGTGGAATTACAGGGGAATTATTAACAAAAAACAAGAATTGTCTAATGTTATCTCTGGTTTTGATATAGTCTACCTCCAGGAAATTGGCTTTCATCAATCCACAGGTTTGATTTTAATGGTTTTATTTCTGTAAGGAATGACAGAACTGGCGACGCTCTTGGTGGTGGTACCGCTATATGTAAGAAGCAACCTAATTTTTAAGCCAGTTGATATATGTAGGTCTTCCATTTCCATGAATAAATATAAATGAAGTATAAATTATTTCGAATTTTTGCGGAGTTGCTTTCTTCTTCACATTCTAATCCGGCGGGAAAAATCTAGTTAAAGTTATAAATAGGTCTCCTTTTATGTTACTCAATGACGGATCTTTTACAAGAATCTCTGCAAATAAAAATCATAATAGTGTGCCTGATTTAACCATGATTTCTGATCGTTTAATGTCAGTCTCTACTTGGTCTATAGGTGGTGATCCTATGGGTAGCGATCATCTGCCAATAATTTTTACAATCAGTGATAATGTTTATAGTCACAGAAACAAAAATAAGAATACTGCTTTCCCACGGGAATCTGATTGTGTGTATAGAGGATTTCTTGACACCACCCACGTGAGTTCGAAAACATTCGTTAAACTATCATGTGACAATACTAATGTTGCTACTGACTCTCATCTCTCTGGTGCAGAATTATATGCGAATTGGTCCAAAAACATAACTAGGAACGCTATTTGGGCTGGTGCCAAACTCATTGACGGCAGAGGTCAGGCAGTGGTCTCTGACAAGAAAGAGTTCACCTTTAAGTCAATCATACATATTAAAAAGAAGAGTACTATCGATAGACCATTGTGGGATGACTGCAAAGAAGCGGTGGAAAGGAGAAGATTGGCTTTCGTAAAATTTAAGAATTTCCATTCTCGAGCTACTTTACTGGAGTATAGGAAGATTTCGGATGAAACAAGGAAAACTATCCAAAAGAAAAAAAGGGGAAACTTTAAATCATTTGTTAATGAACTCAGTTCGAACGTAGGAATTAAAGACTTTTGGAAAACAATTAAGGCCTTTAAGAAGAGTTCGTTTCTCAATCCAACTGCTCCACCAGATAATTATAAAACTTATCAGATTTTTAATACTATAAATAACTTGGCACCTCCTTGGATTCCCCAACCATTTGAGGAGGTAAAGTCTTTGGAGATCACGATGAGGATGTTGTCTTCAATATACACGAACTTTGTACAATTGTACAATCACTAAAAGTTAAGAGCTCTCCGGGACCAAATAACATTAGTAATGCATTATTGAGAATGCTACCTCTCAAAACTATTGAATCATTACTTACAATCATAATCAAATTTTAAAAGACGGTTCATTCCCGGAAGAATGACATAATATTAATGTTATTCTTATCCCTAAATATAAGAGAAACGAGTTTAGACCCATCTCCCTGGCTTCTAATACGTTTAAAATCTTTGAAAAGCTAATTCTGAGAAGAATAGATAGAATAATTGAGAGGGATAGAGTCTTGCCTAGGTGTCAGTATGATTTCTGTAGAAAAAAAGTCTTGTGAGGATTGTCTTTCTTTGTTAAATTTGGAAATTTATCGATCATTTTCAAGAGGAAACATGTCTGGTCCTGTCTTCTTCGACATTAAATCCGCATATGATAATATAAACCCTAATATCTTATTTTCTATCATTAATAATCTTCGTATACCGAAAGTTTTTAAAACGGCTATCAGAAATTTTCTTTCGCCAAGACACGCTCATTTTTATGAATCGGGTATAAGGTTCAACGATAGACAAATTAGAAGAGGTTTACCTCAAGGTTCTGCCTTGAGCCTTTTACTTTTTAACATCTATGTCAAAGACATTCTGTGGCATGTTCCATACGAGTGTCAGACTATCCAGTTCGCCGATGACATTGCGATAATCTGTTCCGGTAAAGATATAAATAATATCAAGGCTTCTCTGTCCATGGCTTTCTCTAGGCTGAATGTGTGGCTTGGATCTCTCGATCTTGAACTCTCAATCCCTAAGTCTCACTGCATAATATTTAATAAAAAGAAGTCGGTATCCAGCACAGGTGAATTAGCTGTTGAAAATAAATCAATCAAGTTATCGACGGAAATTAAATACCTGAGCACGATCTTGGATGAAGGATTGAGGTGGAAGAGCAATATTTCATCTTTGAAAGCCAATCTATGAAATACGTAAATATCTTGAAATGGATCGCGGGTCCATCGTGGGGAGTTAATCTATACCATTGTCTTAGTTTTGTGAATGCGACAGTTGGTGCACGGTTGGAATGGGGTAGTATGTGGTATATGAATGGAGCAAACTCACATGTGAAAATAATTGAAAAAATTCTTAGTCACTCATTTAAAGTTGCCAATGGTCTTCCTAAATCAACTCCAAACAGGATGTGTTGGAACTTTTGTTCCCAGAAAAGCCTTATTAGGCGAATAAGTATGAAAACAGATATATATCTGGGCAAATCGATCAAACTCAAAAATAACATTATAGTCAACAAAATTAAAAACTATTATATAATAACTCAATCTAAAAGAATAGACAATAGGAATATACCCTTTATTGTTAAGAGATGGCCTTCCGTCAGACCCTATAAAAAATTTCTCTTTAAATGGGAAGTTCATCCTGTTTATTCTTACCCGCTCTTAGTTTCACAGGATAGAATTAAAGTGGACGGAGAATTTGACCTTTTGGCAATCCAATGTGTCAATCCTAATAATGCATTCTGTAATTTAATCAATTTTAGAAAGGAGACAGAGAATGAAGTCGCAATATTCACTGACGGATCTAGGATGGAGCTGGAGAATAATGGTTTTCTTGTTGGATGTTCGGTATTCGTGCCACACACTAATATTTCATATAAATATAAACTAAATCCTTTTTCCAGTTCCTTCGCTGCTGAGGCTGTTGTAATATTTAAGACAACTGAGATTGCCACGATGAATGATTGGTGGTTTGTCAATATGTGCACTGACTCAAGAAGTAACTTGGACATTTTAGAATCATCCTGCGAAATCTATAGGCATACTTGTAAAAGACTTGATCCCTGGGTGGAAAGAATTAGAGTCTTAATGAAATTAAAGCTCAGGGCGGATCAGTTAGATTCACGTGGTGCCCGGCACATAAGAATATCTTGGAAAACAAAATTGCAGGTAGAGTAGCGAAGGGCTTTGATGGGTAAAGCTATTGAAAATAATATACATTTTCGGAAATGATCTTCTCGTTGAGGGAAAGTTACGCTGAAATGGATAAAGAATATCTAAATAAAATTAATATTGGAACTGGTAACTATTACATGAATAACTTTGCAGAGTTAAAAATAAAAAAAGTATTTAAATTTGGACTTCCGCGTAAACAGGCTTGTATTCTATCCAGAATCATTGTGGGATACTCTTATATTAATGCAATCAAATATAAATTTGGCCTGGTTGAATCAACGGAATGCGAGTGCGGTCATTCGTACCAAGATGTTAATCATGTTTTTTGGGAATGCTCGAAATTTATAAATGCGAGAGAAACTTTATATAATAAGCTGTACAACTATAAATGTATCGCGCCTTTTACAATCAAATATCTATTAAGTATTCTCGACAAAAAGATTGCTAAAGCCATTATCGCTTTTGTTATAGAAAGTAATATTCAGATATATTTTAATTTTCTTAGTGATATAGTCTTGTTGAATGTTTTTGCCAAGGGACCTTCCTTGTAGGTTGTTGCGAGCATGCTCCGATGCAGTCGGTTGGATCACAAAGGATAATTGGAACGGATTAAAGACACAGTCTCCACCCACGACTTTTGCCTATCGGAAACACTAACAAATGGTACTTTGTCTCGTATGAGACAGAAATCCAACTGGGTGGTAAAGAAGAATTCTCGTGTCACATTCGTAACCATATCTATCGCGCGAAAAGCAAAAGTACAAATCCCCACCATCTGTCCCGGGCGACAACAACAATAATAAAAATGACTACGTTTTTTAAAAATTTTACTCTTGATGCGAAACTTTAAATCGCGATATCTTCGCTCATAAGTCACGTAGCGGAAAAATAAAAACACTTTTGTTATATAAATCGGATGCAAGCTATCCATTAAGCTTATTTAGAAATCAATCGATTCAGCCGTTATTGATCCGATAATCTATGGAATCTTGCAAACGGCGTCTCGCGAAAATAAAGGCACGGTAGTACCTTGCGCGCGTACACTTGGCGCGAGGCACTACCGTGCCTCTTGATCGTCCTAGAATTCAAATTAAGGTTTTTAGAACAAAAAAATATATTTAGAATTCATTTTGACTAAAATACGATATTTATTTTTAATATATTCTTTAATTAAAGTTAATGACTTATTGTTTGCGACCGCGGAGTTTGCTGGGGCAAGCATGACGCGGAGTGGCGGAAAAATAAAAACGGCTAAGCTTACGTTTCACTCACACTTATAATTTCCACAAATAATTTCACAATATATTTACAACAATGTTCTCTTACTTTAGATAGCGAGCGCGTTGCGTGATTCACTAGGTGCGGATCGCGCGGGAAGCAAGCACCGCGCGGGCGCTGAAATTACGCGGCGAAATGCGAAGAGAAAAAAGGCGAGACGTACGGATGAGGTGGCGACAACGACCCGTTCGCAGTACTCACTTCTGGCGGCAGGGCGCGAAAAGTGCTCGACTATCGCCCCGAGGAGATGACAGCGTTTCTTGAGTGTCAGACGTGATTGGCTCGTTGTCGCCACCACCAAGTCAAGTGCTGTGCCAAAAAATGTCCATATAAAGCAATGTTGTCATGAAATGAGACTGCCCTTCGAGCACCAAAAACTCCGGTGTCAACAAACGCGCTCACGCAAACAAGAACGATCTCGAGAGATCTACCGCCGTTAAGGTCTCAATACGTGAGCGAATATAATTTCCGATGATACGAAACATGCTGCCCGCCTCGTTAGTAATTACTGACAATAGGTACTTAATGCCGAACCGGAATTGGCCCGGTCAGCGGGCGTCAGAGCGCAGTGAGTTTATGAACGCGGCGATACTTCGCGAAACGCGGGTCGTGGGCGCTGAGTCAGCCTTGAGGCTCCCAATACGACACGTGGGCGCGAGTGTAAACATGGTCGCGTGTGTAGTGACGGTGAATTTTCCGTTTCCCTTGCCACGGCCGAAACCGGGGGTGTGCCGTCCGTCGTCCGAGAAGCAGGTAAGGGGTGCGTGGCAGGCTAATCGGCAGAGAATCCGGGCCGACCCGGGGTCGGTGCGGTTTCTTCGTCCTGCGGTTCGACGTCGCTATCGTGTCGCGGCAGCAGCACGATCCTGACCCCCCCCCCCACCAGTCGCTTGAGTGTTGTAGTGGCCGTGCGCACGGTAGCCACGCGCACTATTCCGTCGTCGCCTGGATGGACCTCGATGATGCGGGCCAACGGCCACCGGCACGATAGTGTTCGGCCGATCACCTGCGCCAGAAATCGTCCCGCATCTTTTGCAGGCATCGCCATCGGGTGAGTCGGTAGGAAAACTCCGCGGCCAGTGAGGGCGCCAGCACAGCTTTCAGTGCAGCACCTGTCAAAATGTGGCCCGGGGTCAAGGCCTCCAAGTCCTCGAGATCATCGCGGAGCGCTTGTAACGGGCGAGAGTTTAAACAGGTCTCGATCTGAGACAAAACAATAGTCAGCTTTTCAAAGGTAAGCGTAGCTTCCCCTATAACTCGTCTGAGATGGTGTTTAACCAATTTTACGGCGGCCTCCCACAGACCCCCGAAATGAGGAGCGGCAGGGGGGTTAAACTTCCACTCCACGCCCTTGATTGCCAGGGTGTCCACGAGGCTCTGGTTCTCCGTGACGGCGGCTCTAAACAAGGCTCTGAACAGCTGGGCTTCGGCTCCTATAAAGTTGGTGCCTCGGTCGCTGTGCAAGGTCAGGCACAGCCCTCGGCGCGAAACAAAGCGGTAGAAGGCCGCCAGAAAGGCTTCGGTGGAATAATCCAAGATCAGCTCGAGATGCACGGCTCGCGAGAAGCACACGAAGATAGCCATAAAGGCCTTGCGCACCTTGTGTCCACGGCCCGACGCAGTGCGGACCTGGATGGGCCCCGCGTAGTCCATCCCGATGTGCGTGAACGGCCGCGAAACGGTGACGCGCAAGGGGGGAGCTGCCCCATCAAGGGTTGTGGTGACGCCGCCCGCCATCGCACGCAAGTCACACAGCGGTGGATGTGGCGCCGAACTTCCTGTCGGCCGCCGGGAATCCAGAAACGTTGCCGAACCAGACCTAGGGTAAGCTGGACCCCGCCGTGTATGGTCTCCAGGTGGCAGGCGCGAATGATAAGGGTGGTCAGGTGCGACCTTCTAGGCAGTATCACCGGGTGACGCTTGTCCGGGCTCAAGATGGCATGTTTGAGCCGCCCGCCAACCCAAACGATGCCATGATCGTCTACAAGGGGGCTCAGTCGAGCGAGAGCGCTGCGGCTCGGCACCCTCGATCCCCGTGTCAGTGAGCGCCGCTCATCGGAGAACCAGACGGCCTGCACGATCCGGATCTAGCGCTGTTGAGCCTCTTCAAGCTCCAACGGAGCGAGTCCGGCGGTGGGCGCGGGCGGTCGCTTGCGGCATGCGACCAGCCAGCGGGCGCACCACGCAGTCACCCGCAACAGCTGTGGCAGTCGAAAGAAGGTCTGCAATATCTCAGGCTCCACGCACGAGGTCGCTAGGTAAGTCCTGATCCGTTCCTCCGGCGGCGGCTCCACCGTCAGCGGCTGGTTAATCAGGCCCGGCCCGTCCTGGGAGAGCCAAGTCGGTCCGGTCCACCACAGTGAGTGCGAGAGGAGTTCCCGGGGAGTCAGACTCCGAGAGGCGCAATCCGCAGGATTCTCGCAACCGGCCACATGTCGCCACCGAGCCCCCGGAAAGACCTGTTAAGTCTCGGCCACGCGGTTGGCGACGAATGTCTTCCACCAAGAAGGATGACCCTGAATCCAGGCCAAAGTCACCGTAGAGTCGGACCACAGGTAGAGCGGGGCGCCCCGGAGCCCCATGACCTCCGTCACGTGCGCCGTCAGTCTGACCAGGGTCGCCGCGCACAGCTTGAGACGGAGAAATGATACCGGCTGTACGGGAGCCACCTTGGTTTTAGCCTGTAACAAAAAAGCGCACCGGCCGCCCGCCGCGGGCGGCGTGCAAAGGTACACCGCCGCAGCGTAGGCTCTTTCCGAGGCATCGGCGAAGCCGTGGATCTCCAAGTTCGCGCTAGCCCGGTCGGTGGACACTCAGCGCAGCACGTGCAGTCGCTCCAGTAGGGGCAACTCCTCCAGAATGAGTCTCCACGCCTGTTCCTCCTTCGGTGCCACCAGTTGGTCCCACTCGAGGTGTTGCAGCCACAGCGTCTAGATGACAATTTTGGCAGCGATCACCACTGGCGCTAGCCATCCCATGGGATCGAACAACCGGGCAGTCTGCGATAGTACGGAGCGCTTGGTCACGAGCTCCGCCGCCAAAGATAGAACCCGGAAGCTAAAACAGTCCCGCCGCAAATGCCACAACAGGCCCAAGGCCGAGTGATCCGCATCGATCTCCCAGGCGCGGAGGTCCTTGATCTGGCAATGGTCGGGGGGAACGCCCGACAGGACAGCCTCCGAGTTGGCAGCCTACTTGCGGAAAAGGAATCCCCCGGCGCGGCAGAGTCCTATCAGCTCGTCTCTCAAGGACTGCGCCTCGGTGAGGGTATCCGCCCCCGTCATAATGTCGTCTATGTAAGTGTCGCAGAAGGCGCGTCTCCTCGTCGGTCGCCAGTTGCCGGAGCGTCCGGATGGCGAGAAAGAGCGCGCACGCCAAACCGTAAGTAACGATGCACAATTGATACTCTCTCACCTGCTGAGAAGCGTCTGATCGCCATAAAATCCTTTGCAGGTTTCGGTCTTCCGGGTGTACCAGGATCTAGCGGTACATTTTCTCCACGTTGGCAGTCAGCACGAACCGGAACTGGCGCCACCTCAATAACGCGTCGGCCAACGCCGGCAGGAGGTTTGGGCCAACAGAGAGGTAGGCGTTGAAGAAATCACCGGACGGTAAACGAGAGGAGCCATTGAAGACCTCTGATTTTTCTGGCGGACGGGGCCCCCTTGAGGACGTGGTGAGGAAGATAGCAGAGTCTTCTCGGCGCATCGTCCAGCGGCGGACACGTCACCATGTGACCCAGCTGCCCATACTCATCCATGAAGGTGTGGTAGAGTTGACGCAGCTTAGGGTCTGCCTTGAAACGGCCTTCCATGCAGCGGATCAAACACTCGGCGGCACGGCGGGTTCCGCATAGCGGGGGCAACTCGGGGGCTATCGGAAGGCGCACCATGTACCGACCGTCAGGCTGGCGGCTGTGGGAGACGGCGTAAAAGTCTTCGCACCGTTGTTCTTGCGCCATAAGGGGTGGCGGTCCGCCGGGAAGCTCCTCCTGGCGCCAAAATTGCTGCACGAGCTCGGTGAGGTCAGCGTCGTCAGAGTGACACTGGTGAACAGATACGGCAGCGACGAGTGCGGAAGCGTCGACTATGCCGGAAAGGATCCAGTCCAGGGCGGTGCGTTGGGCAATCGGAGCTCGCGGGCCGCCCTTGCGCAGGCCTTCCTCGATGATCGAGGAGTATACGTCGGCACCTAGAAGGATGTCAATCGGGTCGCCAGCGCGGAACTCAGGGTCAGCCAGTCTCAAGTCGCGAAGATGGGGCCAGTCTTCCGAGGCCACCGCGACACGGGTACCATAAGCCGAGATGCGCGGGAGAACGAGAGCCGAGACGCGCGCAGTAAATGCGGAGGCGATTGAGCTCAGTTCCAGGCAAACGCGACCGCGGGTGGCTCCGGTCCGCTGACCGCCAACGCCGTATATGGACACAGAGGCCGGCAGGCGCGGGAGATACAGTCTTTGCGCGAGGGTCTCACTGACGAGCAAGAGCTCGGACCCAGGGTCGATCAGCGCTCGGGCAGTGTGTTGATCACCGTACCTGTCGTTTACCTTGACACGGGCTGTGGCCAGCAAGACGGCCGCGGTCCTCTCCTCCCGCCGCCGCACGTGGTGAGACAACGCGGCGGCGTCGCGGGAAGGGCTCGTTTTGGAGTAGGCGTCGTGGATGGTGGTGTGGTGACGCGCGTTACACGCAAGACGACCTCTTCGACTGACACTCCGACAAAAGATGTCGGCCGAGACAGTTGATGCACAACCGGTTGTTCTCCACAAACTCTTTCCTCTGAGCGGGCGTCTTCTGCTGGAAGTCGCTGCATTGCAAGACGTAATGGTCCTTCTGACAAGCTGGACAGCGGCCCCTCCTCTGTTGGTCCTGCGTCAGATTCGAGCGAGCCGCCCGGGAGGACCCGGTCGTCGGCTTGGCGGGTGTCGCGGCTCCAGCCTCGCCCTCCGCAGGACTGAGCGCCTCCACCGTCCGCAGGCGGCGCTCGAGGAACTCGCGGAGTTCCTCGTACGTAAGCGGGTCCCGGGAATGGCTCACGTCGTCCACCCATTCCCTTCGAGACTTTGGATCCAGTATTTCGTTCACCGTGTGCACAAAGAAGTCGTTGTCGTATGCGGTTTTCCGACCAATGCTCTCCAGGTTTCCCGTGGTTCGCAACATGCAGTGCACCAGGCGCTTCAAGTCCGCTACGGACTCGCTCTTCATCTTCGGAGTAGCGGAGAATGCGGAAAGGCACGAGCGCACTAGAACGCGCTTATTCTCATACCGTTCCTCGAGGATGGTCCGTGTTTGGGCCGATGGTGGGCAAGTTGCGGATACGTTCCTCTGCTTCACCTTGCACTCTGGTTTTCAGGTAATGCAGGCGTTCCACGTCGGCCAACGACGGGTGCCGATCAAGTATGGATAGAAAAAGATCTCGGAAGGCCGGCCAATGCCCATATAAGGCAATGTTGTCATAAAATGAGGCTGCCCTTCGAGCGCCGACCGAAAACTCCGGTGTCAACAAACGCGTTCACGCAAACAAGAACGATCTGGAGAGATCTACCGCCGTTAAAGTCTCGATACGTGAGCGATTATAATTTCCGATGATACGGAACACTTATAAAATTAATTTATGTTAAAAGTTACAAAAAAATTATAACTAAATTAAAAATTACATAAAAATTAAATTAAATATTTATATAAATTAAACGTTGTAATTAAAAAAAATTAGATTATTCTAAATAACAAAATAATTGCAATATGGCTCATCAAATAATTTAGCATTCTGTTTGTAACAGGATGCTAAACAGCCCGTTAAACTTGATTGTCAATCAACCGATCAAACTTGATTGAAGTCGATAATGTAGAGTCATTCGTTTATCCTCGTTCATAAAAATATTTGCTTCAAAATACAAGTTATGTATCTTATACGTACAAATGAATGGTATCCCGCAGTTCGGAATAGATTGAAAAATAAGACTATAATCGTCAAATTACGATTACAAGCCTTAAAAAAGTTATTTGTAGGATCAAATTTTATTCAAGTGCTTTTCACTACAGATTCTCAGTGAAAGCGATTAAAAATGAATAAAAATGAACAAAATTTGATCTTACAAATAATTTTTTCTTACATCTTGTAATTGACAAATATAGTCTTATTCTTCAATCTATTCTAAACTGTGTACATATTCAATTGTACATATAAACTACATAACTTGTATTTTGAAGGGAATATTTTTATAAAAAAATAAACTTTAACAATTTTTTTGCATTTGTGATCTTGATCTAATCGTCCTCGAGTCTATTGTATACAGACTTTAAACGTGTAAAAGGATTTTCAATTCTGTAAATTTAATTCGAAACTAAATGGTTAAACAGAATGTCAGTAAAACAGACAACTTTAGAATCCCCTTAAGTTTATATGAAACAATCTTGTTTTTCATATTTGATTATATACATATTTTTACAGTTTTTCTTTCATATAAGTAAAATTTTTAATAATTATTCAGTTTAGTTACTTCTAAACTAAAATTGATAAATTTATACTCATTTGACAGGTTTTTACACAAACAAATTTAGTAGAAAAAAGTGTCACTGTCATTGCGAAGCAAAATATTAATAGTTAAGGTTCTTTTTTGTAAATGTATTGTATCACATCCACTGAAGGATATCTCATACTTTTGGCTAAGCTTTTTTTGAGGGTATTTAGTGTACCCTTAGTTTACTCTGTGTATTCTGGCTATTTGGATATCCTTTCTTAGATCCTTTCTTCTTTTTGTTTTCAGATTATCTTACCAATTTCTTTAATAAAATTCCACTAGCTTTAGAGGTTCAATATCTTAATTATAGTTAAAGTCTGATTAAGAAATCTGTCATATCTACTTGAATTCAAATGAGAATACAGAAACGCGCGTGCTGCCTCGTGGAAAATGCATACCAAGAGAGAAAGAATAAATAAGGCAATTTTCTAGCTAGGACATACTGATGTTACACTGTGTTCCGCTGTAGAACGTTATTGTTGGAATAATTACAACTATACTTAATTGACAAACAATAATATTGATGCTAATAAGCATCAAGAAAAAATTGATATTAAAATTGATATTAGAAATTATCACATTAGTTAAATATAAAATTTCTTTGAAAATTGGTAACATTGCTTATGTGGGTAAATATACCCACATATTTTACATGCTTGTACTCAACTTTCTACCAAGTGGTGTAACACTGGCTGTGTTCAGAAAAAGCAACTTTGCAACTGTTGTAAAATTCTTTAACACAATTGGTTCTTGGAGTTCCTGTTGAATCTAAATGTATAAACCAATGATATATAAGAATTTTATAACAGTTGCAAAGCTACTTCTGCTGAATGCAGCCATTACGTCAGTTGGAACACTTTATGTTGGGCATTATGTTACACTGTGTCATCTGTGTACCTTGTTGAAAAACAACCTAAAACTAGCTATCCTTGTCTTTATACAGTCTGTATAAAGAAATTACTTTTAACACAAGTTAACAAACAGCCAAAACCCTGAGTTAAAATAAGACCAGCATTTCTGTACTGTTATCAACAAACTTTGCCCCTAGATTCGAATTCAAGCTAATATTTGACCACAAAACAAGTATCCAGTTCCATAATTTAGTTTAAGTTTAAATAACATTGTCTAATAAAATTTGTTTTACATAAAACAAATTCATCTGTTACTCATTTTATAGTCAAATATGTTGAATTTGAATCTAGGAGCAAAGCCTGTCAATAATATGATAATGCTGCCTTAATCGTATGGGAGTCCTACGCCCAAATTTTACCTAACCTAACCCAATCCAATTTTAATCGCAATTTGGCCACAATTTGTTTCAAATCAGAGATTACAACGTGATTTTTGTAATTAAATTGTGACTAAAATTAGGTTAGCTTAAATTTAAATGCAGATTTCCCATAAGAGTTTAATTAACCATGTTCAATAGAAAATTTTATTTTCTATAAAACAATTTCAACTATTGGACATGGCTAATTAAACTCTGATGTTAAATTGTACAACTAGATACACACATGCTGGAACACACAGCAGAGCATAGTTTCAAATTTTGCACACTTTTTGTATGCGCATGTGGGCAAGGGCATACTCACATTACTATATACATTCCGTCAATGTGACAGATTTTCTAACCTAAAAAACATCAACTTTAACAAATAAGAGGCCTGTTCTTTGTCACTGCATTGTTATACTGCAATAAGTTAAAATAAAACATATATTTCTCATCTAATTTATTGCAGTACAACAGCGCAAATATCAAGAACAGACCTAACATCTCTCTTTTCAAGATAAAGCAACACTTTTTTCTGCCAGATTTGTTTGTTTCATGTGAAAACGTGCCAAATAAGCATAACTTCATCAATTTTGGTTTAGAAACAGCTAAAATAAATAATTATCAAAATTAACTCACTTGAAATTAACTAAGTTAATGTTATTAATTATGTAACTTACTATTTACTTTTTAATTACTACTTAATCCTGTAAAATTTTATATAAATCTGCTCATAAATTGCTAGATTATTATTTTGCTTAACAAGATAATTTAACTTACTTTGGAAAGATGTATTTTTAGTTTGTTTTGAAGTGGATACATCCAAATCTTCTGTATTTTCATTTGTGTTATTCATTATATAAATATTTTTATGTACATGATTCTATAATATATCTAGTTCAGTTTATCTATCTCAGATTTTAATAAAAGTATATTTGACTAATTCCTTTCAAAAACAAAATCTGAAAAAATTAATTTTGTAAAAGATAATTTTTTAAGTTTTCTATATGAAAGACTGCATTTTATTTTAGTAAATATGCAATATAACACCTCCAATTTTCCTCTTGGTGAACTTGTGTATTTTTGTACATAGAATTTTTCTATAGAAGAAAAATCACTCAAAAATCAAAAATCCACTCAAATCTTTTTTACAAATTTAATTTTAGTTTTTTTATGTTGGTGAGTAAGAATATGATAAATTTATAGCTGCAAGAATATTCTACATACTCTTTAATATTCTTAACTGTCCGTCTGTACATTGACCCCAAAAGGGAACAAGCGAAATTTTCCACTTGTGTAACCATAAGATTGTTGATAAGCGGAGCTTAGCTCCCCTCCCTAAAAAAACTTAGTAACAGTAGGTACTCATACCCGGAAGGACGCTTCGACCCAGCGCTTGTTGTTGACACAGCAGCGTGTAAAGTTTACAAGTGTTCCCAAAAAGACTCAGTGTACAGACCGTGTATGTATTTCGTGACGATAAGAAGTATTTAATTTTTATATTTTTCTTAATTGTTTTGTTATTTTTATGATGTTTGTACTTGAGTTACAAACATAATTTGCTTTTTTAAGTTTATAAAGGCGAATCACAATGACTTCACTAGGACTTCAGAGCAGATTTGTTATTTTTTTCGAAAGCGGCAGACTCAGATATACAATATTATAATTTCTTTAATTTTGATTATTTTCCATTATATCTGAATTTTTTATAATATGTACTATAATTTTTATAATAAAAAAAGATTTGTGTAAAAAATTGTTATTTTATTATATTCCCATTACCCGAAAAATATCTTATTTTTAGTCATACAAATAATTATACTTTTTGCAACTAACACATAAAAAACAATTTTTTTTTTTGAAAGGTCATACCTTAATCTAAAAAACCTCAAAATATTTTTTCTTAATAATAATTTGTTATTAAGTTATGAATTTTTTTACAAAATTCTAATTTTTGTCAATCTCGAAACATTTAAAATGTTATTGTAAAAAAACTTTTTAATAAATGACCAAAATAACTATTAAAATTTAAAATATAGTTACTCAAAAGTAATTAAGAATTTTTTTAAATTTTTTGCATGTATTTAACATTAAAAAAAGAGGACAGGACAAAAAGGGGTCAGTGTACAGACCGTGTTAGTGGTAATAAGTGTACAGACAGAAGGTTAATATTGCAATTTATAAATTAAATGCAAAATGAGTTATTCAGTCAAACAATTCAATAACAATTGTTGGCTTCTTGTTCAAGATGTTATTGGTAACGTTAAATTATGTCATCAAATTTATACATATATTTATTTTTATATTGCAAGCAATCACATACCATTCTGTCGTAATTAAATAACATTTTAAAAAATAATTTTCATTTTTAATTGAGCAGAGAATATTTATTACATTAATTAAACAAGGGAGTATTAGTTTGTGATTAAATCTTTAATCACAAACTAATACTCCCTGCTATAATTAAAATTATTTTTCAGAAAACTTTTATTTTTAATTAAAGTAGAAAATATTTGCTAATACAAATAAAATATAAATTTTTTATCAGAAACAATTTTAAATATGCAAAATTAATCAAAATTATTCAACTATGATCTGCTAAATTTTGATTCTAGAACATTGATCATGATAAAGAGCCACAATTTGGCGTAATCAACATCTTAAACAAGAAACCAAGGACTGTTATTAATCTGTTCAACTAAACTCATTTTAATTTATAAATTGCAATATTAAAAAGTATGACAACATTAAAGAGCACACAGAATATCTTTACAGACATAAATTTAACAAGTTCCTACTTATCAATACCAAAAATGTCAAAATTAAATTTTTTAAAAAGGCCACTTAAACAACAATTTTCGTCTTATAAAAGCCACACATAAAAATATTTACAAAGTTAGAAAAGAAAAAATGGGAGGTGAAAGCGTTATACTGCATTATACTATTTACATTTAAATTGTACAATATGTAAAAAAATGTCCTAAAAATGTTTTAAATTTTTTAAAATGTCCTGTAATTGAAAAATCTGACTACCTTTAACCCAACTTTTTAGGATATATGACACAAAACATCTTACTTTTTCGATTTCTTTTTAGCCCTGGTAGAATCCATTCTTTTTTTTTTTTATATAACACTCGTCCCTCCCGTAAATTACTGGGACAATATGATTATTTCACAAAAATAAATGTACTAAATCTTTTTATTTTAAAACAGTGTACTGTAAAGGTGGAAGTACATAAAATTACAGGAGCCATAAGGCAGAATGCAGAAGCCATAGCGCATGCGCTATAGTATTACATTTTGCCATGGATAGATAAATGGTTTGTTCTTTCTAGCTGCACTGTTGTACTGGGGCTCGATTCTTGAATTCATTTGCAAGAGATCAACGTATTGGAGTGCGTTGGGGTGAATAGGAGCATGTTGGGGCATGTGACGCGAACAGACCTATGGAGTTTTAGCATTGGCTTAGTTTACATCGTCAAAACCTTAGTACGCGTATTAAGTTTGGTGCGCACCAAAGCCTTAGTACGGGCGCGTTTACATCGAATGTACTAAGCATGTACTGTGAAAAATATAATGGCTTAGTTTACATCGTGCATTTGATACGCGTATCAGGTACCATATTCGTATCAAATTCGTACTAAGGGTGCATTCCGAAATCTACTGACAGTACTGACAGTACTGCTACTGAAATTACTGGGTTTGAGCTGTTCCGAAACGCCAGTGAATACTGGCAACACTGAAAAACGGAATGCGTTTACAGTCAAACCAGCAACTGTTGACGCCATCATAAAAACCTAACCTATTAATGTACGGCGGACGGCGGCCATATGCTTTACTGAATTTGCACTACCTCCGGACAATGTGTAAAATTAGCCGGAAGTCAGTAATTCCCTAGGGTCTATTTTTGTAGAATAGATAGTAATTTACAGTTGCTGACAGCACGCTGAAAATGATTTCGGAACGAAAAAACAGTACTGTCAGTACTGGCAGTAGATTTCGGAACGCACCCTAAATATTTAGTACGCACGATGTAAACGCTGCCGGATCAATTTGGTACGAGCGTATCAAGTAGGAGTATCGTACTAAACTGATACGCGTACCAAGTGATACAAATGTCGATATAAACGCATAAAACGCATTTTAGAGAGAATTTAGCAATTGAGCATAACCTCAGTGCTAAAATCTAAAAACCGGTGTGAAAATGTCTTAGTAGGAGACATCAACATGAATTAAATTTGTATTATATTTTTCACAGCACATGCTTAGTACATTCGATGTAAACGCGCCCGTACTAAGGCTTTGGTGCGCACCAAACTTAATACGCGTACTAAGGTTTTGACGATGTAAACTAAGCCAATACAAATTTAATTCATGTTGATGTCTCCTACTAAGACATTTTCACACCGGTTTTTAGATTTTAGCACTGAGGTTATGCTCAATTGCTAAATTCTCTCTAAAATGCGTTTTATGCGTTTACATCGACATTTGTATCACTTGGTACGCGTATCAGTTTAGTACGATACTCCTACTTAATACGCTCATACCAATTGATCCGGCAGCGTTTACATCGTGCGTACTAAATATTTAGTACGAATTTGATACGAATATGGTACCTGATACGCGTATCAAATGCACGATGTAAACTAAGCCATTATTGCACCAGGGGCTCTATTCTTAGGTCTGTTCGCATCACATGCCCCAACATGCTCCTATTCACCCCAACGCACTCCAATACGTTGATTCCGATGACGCCAACCTATTAGAATGCGTTGGAGTGAGTAGAAGCATGTCGGGGCATGGCGACGCGAACAAACCACTTGAATTCATTCGCAAGAGAAACGTATTCGCAAATTCTGTCCTTATAGAAAAGTTGAAAATTTATTGGCCTAGTTTACATCGTGTATTTGATACGCGTATCAAATAGTAAATAACTAGTGAATGTGTTTAATCATTGGCTGATCAGCTTAAATTCACTACTTGATACGCGTATCAAATGCACGATGTAAACTAGGCCATTGGCTATCGTATGACTTTTAACCAATAAACTTGCAACTTTTCTGTTAGAGCGGGTATTTGCGCATACGTTTTCTTGAATTCATTCGCAAAAAAACGTATGCGCAAATACCCGCTCTAACAGAAAAGTTGAAAATTTATTGGCTATCGTATGACTTTTAACCAATAAACTTGCAACTTTTCTGTAAGAACAGAATTTGCGAATACGTTTCTCGTGCGAATGAATTCAAGAATAGAGCCCCTGGTGCAAATGCTAAAACTCCATAGGTCTGTTCGCGTTACATGCCCCAACATGCTCCTATTCACCCCAACGCACTCCAATACGTTGATTCCGATGACGCCAACCTATTAGAATGCGTTGGAGTGAGTAGGAGCATGTCTGAGCATGGCGACGCGAACAAACCACAGGTCTGTTCGCGTCACATGCTCCGACATGCTCCTATTGACCCCAACGCACTCCAATACGTTGATTCCGATGACGCCAACCTATTAGAATGCGTTGGAGTGAGTAGGAGCATGTCGGAGCATGGCGACGCGAACAAACCAATGGAGTCTTAGGGCCACCGCACAAACTCTTCCATAACGCGTTACGTTACGTTAAGTACTCCATACAAACCTAAGTTGTACTTAAAATTTAACTTAAATCAACACACAAAGAAATCCTTAACGTAAGTTCTTACGTTAAGGATTTCTTTGTGTGTTGATTTAAGTTAAATTTTAAGTACAACTTAGGTTTGTATGGAGTACTTAACGTAACGTAACGCGTTATGGAAGAGTTTGTGCGGTGGCCCTTAGCATAAGGCAGAATGCAGAAGCCATAGCGCATGCGCTATAATATTACTTTATGGCCGGAATTCATAGTCGAATCATTCAAGTTCCAGCTTAAGCACGATCTTGAGACGTCAATGCTGTTATTTCATTGGTTAAGTAAGTCTCAAGTCGGCTCGAAGCTAGACTTAAGACAATGCTTGAGCTAAGATCGGTCTATGAATCCCGTCCTATCTGTCCATGGCAAAATGTAATATTATAGCGCATGCGCTATGGCTTCTGCATTCTGCCTTATGGCTCCTGTAATTTTATGTGCTTCTACCTTAATGCCCAGTCTACAATGAGTCGTTGGTCGTTGGTCGTAAGAAATTTAACCAATCACAGTTGATCTTAGAAAAGAATAACCGAACATAATTGGTTATATTTCTTACGACCAACGACCAACGACTCATTGTAGACTGGGCATAACAGTAAGCGACTAAATCAAGTACGTGATTGGTCAAAACCTTACTGTTACGTTCTACGGAAAGTGTGTATAACCCGCTTTAAACTACGGCAATGCTGTCTAGAATAAAAACGACGTAGTAATAACATACAAGCCGGCCATCAAAGAAAGGCGACCAAAAACTAATCCCGAATGTCCCAACGCTTATCGTAAGCACGCAATGAATTGGCTCAATGTCTGCTGTAGGCTGTAAACAGTAAAGCAATACGAAGTGAAGACATTTTCTACTGCTACGGCCTACGACTCTCCATTGTAGATGGCCCTTAAGGCCCTCACACATGAATTGACATAACCATGACATAAGATTTTAACGCGTCGGATTGGGCGACCATAACCGTAACCTGCCATAACCGGCTAATTCAAGTACGTGATTGGTCGAAACCTTACTGTTACGGTTATGTCAATTCATGTGTGAGAGCCTTTAAGCCTCGTCTACAGAAGTCGCAAGTAGCAAGTTGCGTCTTGCGACAGCCAATGATTGTCGAGCTTTAACTAGAAACTAGACGCTCATTGGCTGTCGCAAGTCGCACTGGCTGCTTACAACTTCTGTAGACGAGGCTTAAGGCAGAGAACGAGACGTAGGTGTCGCAGTTGTAGTCGTAGGGTAAGGCAGAGAAAAACGTAAGTCGTAATATACTACTAGAATCAGGCCTGCTCGGTTTAGGAGTGGGGGTATAGGCATACGTAGAAAAGGACAAACGTAGACGTTGAAAAGGAACAGACGATGTAACATATGTATTTTCTTCTCTCTCACACGCAGGCGTGTGTAAGAGAGAAAGAAATACCTGTTATATCGTACGTAAGCCCATGATGTAATAAGAAAGGTGTACTATTGCGCATATAGCGATGGCGGAACGATGAGCGGAGCCAATGAAATTAGGGTTTAAATACACCGCGCAAATAATCTTCTTTCAAACATTTGGACCCAATTCTTATTGGTCGACTACTGCGCATACGTGATGTTGGTTCACCTTTCTTTTATTACATCATGCGTAAGCATTGGCTTAGTTTACATCGTGCATTTGATACGCGTATCAGGTACCATATTCGTATCAAATTCGTACTAAATATTTAGTACGCACGATGTAAACGCTGCCGGATCAATTTGGTACGAGCGTATCAAGTAGGAGTATCGTACTAAACTGATACGCGTACCAAGTAATACAAATGTCGATGTAAACGCATAAAACGCATTTTAGAGAGAATTTAGCAATTGAGCATAACCTCAGTGCTAAAATCTAAAAACCGGTGTGAAAATGTCTTAGTAGGAGACATCAACATGAATTAAATTTGTATTATATTTTTCACAGTACATGCTTAGTACATTCGATGTAAACGCGCCCGTACTAAGGCTTTGGTGCGCACCAAACTTAATACGCGTACTAAGGTTTTGACGATGTAAACTAAGCCATTATTACCTTACCCCCACTCCTGAAATTTGGGACAATCCTTGGTCTAGATATACTATATCTATAGCCTAGTTTACACCGAGCACTTGGTACGCGTATCAAATAGTAAATAACTAGTGAATGTGTTTAATCATTGGCTGATCAGTTTAAATTCACTACTAGATACGTGTATCAAGTGCTTGGTGTAAACTAGAGCTATGACTAAAATCTAGAATAGTGTACTACGACATGTACGACTTACGTTTTTCTCTGCCTAAGGCCGAATCTACAATAGGTGTAGTAAGCCTTATGCCATAAGAAATTGATCAATTATAATCGAATATGAGAAGAATAATCGAATATAATTGGTTAATTTCTTATGGCATAAGGCTTACTACACCTATTGTAGATCCGGCCTTAGGCAGAGAAAAACGTAAGTCGTACATGTCGTAGTACACTATTCTAGATTTTAGTCATAGCTCTAGTTTACACCAAGCACTTGGTACACGTATCTAGTAGTGAATTTAAACTGATCAGCCAATGATTAAACACATTCACTAGTTATTTACTATTTGATACGCGTACCAAGTGCTCGGTGTAAACTAGGCTATAGATATAGTAAACTTACTACACCTATTGTAGATCCGGGTTTACCTTACGACTACGACTGCGACACCTACGTTCTCTGCCTTCGGCCTTAGGGCCGATTTCACCAACTCGGGTTACCTTAACCGGTCGGTTATTCCATTGGAATTGACCAATCGTATTTGTCGTTAAGCAAAATTAACAAATGCGATTGGTTAATTCCAATGGAATAACCGACCGGTTAAGGTAATCGGAGTTGGTGAAATCGGCCCTTAGATCTGGGGCTCGATTCTTGAATTTATTTGCAAAAGAAACGTATTCGCAAATTCTGTTCTTACAGAAAAGTTGAAAATTTATTGGCTATTGTATGGCTTTCAACCAATAAACTTGCAACTTTTCTGTTAGAGCGGGTATTTGCGCATACGTTTTCTTGCAAATAAATTCAAGAATCGAGCCCCAGGTTCGTAATTATACAATCTGAGGCCCAATTGTCAAACTCGTACGAAAAAAAAATTGTTTACAAAGATAACACTGTGTATTTATTAAGTAGTATATAATTTAGAATCTAAAAGATGCATGTCAATCAATGAATGCACAGTATTACTTTTGTATGTAAAAATTTTTTGTACTAATTGTAATAGCCCAAGGCCCAAGTAGGCACGAAGTAGGTAGGCTCGTACCTGTCGTACCGCTCGTATGTGCGCTTCTTTCCTTCTAGAAAACGGAGTGGTGGGTATGTCCAACACGAAAAGAGACAGAATATATGAGAATATATTCATGTCTCTGTCGATTCTCCCCGCGCGGATTCCGGCATATCGCAATAGCCCCTCCATTAATACAAGCTTTATGTTCCAATGTGACCGTTCATTCTACACGTCAGTAGTTCATTCGCACACATTTGACCGGAAGTGAACTTTTTTTTCAATAATTGCTGTGTCTGTATTTCGTATGAAGAGGTTTGAAGTACAATTAAAAAGGTTTGTGATTCATTCGTTTATTTGTAATTAATTAATTATTTTTCGACTCGACACTTAACCGGAATATATTAATTAAACAAAGTTATTATATGGAATCGTTTGAAGTTTGTATGAAAAGTTATGAAGTTTGATTAAAAAGGTTTGTGGGTGATCCAAATACATTTTACTTAATTTGTGGAAGTTAAAGACCTATAATCAAAGATGCGCGCCAATGGCCCCCCACCGTGACTCTTGTCCGCCATCTTGTACTCATACTGGTGACTGGATGGAGGCTGGGGGGCTGGAGTCTGGAGTAAAGACCTATAATCAAGTGGTTTGTTCGCGTCGCCATGCTCCGACATGCTCCTACTCACTTCAACGCTTTCTAATAGGTTGGCGTCATCGAAATCAACGTATTGGAGTGCGTTGGGGTGAATAGGAGCATGTTGGGGCATGTGATGCGAACAGACCTAAAGATTCGCCAATGGCGAACACAATTTTGATTGGTCACTTGAATCACATGGTTTATCCGCCATGGCGTACCCACGCTGGGCGAGGAAGAGGGGAGAGTGCTCTGTGTTGAGCAGTATAGGTTAAAGGAATATGTGTCAGAAATTATAAGGTAATTCAATCTCTGCACTCTCGAGGGTCACTATATTTTGACGGTACACTCAGGAAGAACAAGAAATATTAAATTTGCATCTGTTATATGGCTGCGTACAACTTGGAGCAGGCTCGCATTGTTTACTATCTCCACTACTCCAGACCCCAGCCCCAGACCTCAGCCCCCGGCCCCAGCCCCCATCCAGTCACCGTATGGGTACAAGATGGTGGATAGCAGTCATGGTGGAGGGCCCATTGGCGCATCTTTGATTATAGGTCTTTACTCAGCACAAAACACTCTCCCCTCTTCTTTGCCCAGCGTAGGTACGCAATGGCGGATAAACCACGTGATTCAAGTGACCAATCAAAATTGTGTTCGCCATTGGCGAATCTTTTATTGTAGGTCTTTAGTAGAAGTTAGCCAAAATTTACCGACAATGGGTGCGTTCGGGGAGACGCTATTAGCGCTATCAGCATCAGTTTATCCTTGTTCTACTTTTAATGAGTAATAAAGATGGACTGATACTGGTAGCGCTAATAGCGTCTCCCCGAACGCACTCAATATGTAACGACATGAGCATGCGCAGCGGTCTCATTTGCATGCTCCTTAGCTGTAGACGCATGCTCTGTATGGCTGCGTTCCGTTTCAATGCATGATGCGCATAATGCATTGTTCATCCTTGTTTAACGTTTGACAAACAACAAGGATGAACGATGCATCATGCGTATCATGCGTGAAACGGAACGTACTCTATATAGGTACAAGTATGCAAAAAAGTGCGCGAAATTCAAATATGTATGTATTTAATGAGAATCTCGAGCATCTCGTTTTGCGTGGAAAGTCGCAAACTTATGTAGTGCAGAGAATGCTTCGTATGCGCACGCGCGCACACAGCGCACGCACGCGCACCCCACACACACACACACACACACACACATACAAATGGGATGTCTTCCACAAAACTTCCACGAATTAAGTAAAAAGGGGCCCCCGTCCCGCACCCACCCCATCCAAGTCGTTAACCTATGTGGACTTTACTTTGCTTGCAATGTAACATGGATTGCCCATGTACATTGCAAGCAAAGCAAAGTCCACGAGTATGTGAGACAGTAAAACACACGGTTTTAAAATTGCTCAGATTGTAGGAAAAAACTCAGTTGAATCTCACTTGTGAGAATGCAAAAGGAACGTGCATTTAACTGAGTTATGATGTCACAAGTAAAAATTATCTGAGTTTTTATGTAAATGGAAAGCAGCAATAGTCTGATAGTCCACAATGCTAATTAGTCAATATAAAATCAAAATTTCTAAGCCAATATGAGTGGATGTGCGCTAACAGGACCGTCCTTTCATAGTTTGCACTGCAGTGTTGTCGCTCATACTTCAGCTTGACTAGCAATATTTATTATAATATTACATATATGTTAAATCAATTAAGTTTTGCAAACAAAAAATAACAGGAGGAACCATTAGTTTTAGCGATGGGAATGGATGTGTTATATATAAAAATAGGCACTCAAAGTGGCGACTCACGCATACCTACACACATAGGGAACGCCCCGATTGACCACGTTGCAATTGATCACAACCATTTACAGCAATAAATGCTTAGTTCTTTTGTTGGACCGCCAATTAGAAAAGTTATGATCAATCGAGGCGCTCTCCACACGTATACATACATACTAATACAAGGGTTGAGGTTCAATTAACCACGTCAGCAATTGACTAATTAAAAAAAATTCTAATTGGTAGATACAAGAGAAAAACTAGCAGCAATCGTCTATGAATGACTGTGGGCAATATTGACGTGGACAATCGGGACGCTTCTGTATACAACACAAAAGATACACACTATAGAAAACAGGCTGATGCGCATGTCACAAAAGCAAGTACTTAAGATGGCTGCTCGACTACTTCAGTCTAGAGATACTATAACAGAGATTCGCCAATGTGCCGTCTTGGGGTAAAACCGGATATCGGATGACGTTTTCGATGGCGGTTTATTTTAATTGTAAATGCAAGAATACAATATATATATTTTTTTATTTGTAGTTATTGATATTTAATAATCGTGAACAAAATAAATATTAAAACACAATATATTTAAAAAAAAGGTTTAGGCATATTTCATTAATTTTCCCATGTAAGGTTAAGTAATATAAATTGATTATTAAGAAATTATATATTATTATATATAAATACATATTATGTTTATATACACATTATGTATTATAAATATAATTTAAGCATTGTATTTAGACTCGTAGAAAAATATGTGCAACCTCAGGTTTCTGTCTGATTTTATATTCTATTTGGTAGACACATAGACACTCTGTTTTCTTTTGACAGGTGACAGGTTAGATCGGCTAGGCTTTCTCTGTCAGTTATATTTATCTTTCTCTCTCATACTTCCGGTTATACCCCAAGCGACGGGAGCCAATTAGAAATCGTTAACGCATTGGCGAATCTCTGTTATAATATCTCTACTTCAGTCCATAGAACTTATACTACTGGAAGGGCAATAACGTATACCGTCCGTATGCCGAAACTGTGTCCAACATCTGTGCGATAAGGATAGGTAGAACATGACTTGACATGAAATGAGACAGAACTAGTTTTCTGTCTCACTTCTTGGACACACTTATACGGGTTCTTTTCTCCTTCCATTAGTATAAGTTCTATGCTTCAGTCCCCAGTAAATCGTCTCTCCACTCCCAAAACGGTTTCTCTGACATACTTCTCTGCATTCCAGTCTCTTCCGCTTCCTCATAGTAGACCTGCCTGACTGTCCTTATTGTGGGGAGGACGAAACTCCGGAACATGTCTTTTGGTCGTGCTTTAAATACTCTGAACAGAGACTCACCCTTTTAAATGATTTATCAAAGGTCTTGGGTTTCGGACCATATTCGCTTGAGTATCTGTTGTCTCTTCCTTCATCAGAAATCTTATACGCTTTAGAAAAATTTATAGGCTCCATTTCAACTTGTTTATGAAGCCCATTGAGCTCTGCTTTTATTAATAATTAAAGATAGGTATTTTATTTCATAACTATAGGTAATTATCTTTGTAAATCTCCATTGTATCATAATGTACAAACTTGTTAAAAATCTTAATTTTTAAGTCTTAGTTGTTTAAGCTATATAAAGTTTAATTTCAAGACTTGTCTTTTCTGTTAGCAGATAAGAATTAGACATCTAAAAACTTTAAGTCTAGCTTAAATGGTAGTGAGATGTAATCAAAGAGAACTCTATTTTATTGTTTGTCTTAGAGGCTTCTTTACTTAAATTTCCTGCGGAAGTTGCCGACATGGTCAACAAATACACAAGCGCCACTCATCGGCGTCACCTAGGCCAGTATTCGTGGTCGGATCTTGTGTTTGGGATCGTCTTGGGTACTGTCTTGGGATGCCATCAGCCAATCACAGAGCTGTATTGGCGTCTTGGGATATTGCTTGGGGCGGTCTTGGGGTGGGATTCGACTATGAATACCAGCCCTAGAATTAGTTCACTCTATACACATTACACAGTTAATGGTAAGAATCTTAACATACGGCGTTACTTTTGTTCCGCGCTTTACATCTAGCTTTAAACACCTTTGTACAGCGTTGAATAAGACAAATTATCTGACCTTTTGTAAACCACATGGGCTAGTTCCCAAAGGTTGTATTTTATATTGATAACAAAAAAAAAAAAAAACGGTTTCTCTTGTTATTCTTTACTCTTTGTTTGCCGATTTTTGTAGCCACCATATTGGCCCGCCATTTTAAATTTGACCAAAAAGCCAAACTTTTGAAAGGCAATGATTACGTTCAGAAAACACAAGTGATCAGTGAGCGGTCAGTGATTATTGATCCTTAGATCTCTAAATTTAGACCAATTATATTAGCGAATTACTCAACTGTTGCGCAACGGTTGTGTTTTCTGAACGTAGCCAATGTTTTTACGAACATTTTGATCAGTCATTTGTTGCATTCTGTTGCTTGAAATTTTGGGCAGAACAGTGGCCCGGTTGATGGAATGACCCATATATACAGGATGGCTGAAATTTCTTTAAATAACGCTGCATAGAGGTAGAACGGATCAAACTGAGTAGAAAAGTCCTCTACCATTTTACAATAGTTAACGAGTTATTAATTAAAAAAAAAAATTTTCCCAGCCCATCGCCAAATACCGGTAAGCGCGTGGTAGCGCAAAGCATAATAAAACCGGCCAGCAAGACGCGTATCCGCGATTGCTAGGAAGTTATTTACAAGCTTCGTAAAGACCTTAGCTCCATTGAGACAAAATATAAGTTAAATCAGATACCTGTAAAAAGAATCAAAGTCAAAGTAAAAAATCAAGATTTAATAAAATTTTTCTTTAATTACAACAGTTTTAGCTACTGGACTAAAACTGGATTTCGCTAAAAACCATGCAAATTATTTGTCATTTAAAAATTAAGAAATTTAATAAAATTTTTACCTACTTAAAAATTTAAAGAAAAATAATTTATTTCAGTCTTTTTTATGGTTGCATATATTCCAGCATATCAGCACATATAAAACCATTATTTCGGTTTAATTATAATAAAAAACAAAATGTGTTACAATAAAGTTGTAGTCACACAATTAAATTTTTTATAAAATATTAAAATACATAAATTTCTCTTCCTTTCTTCTCTGTCTTTTTTCCTCTCATTGAACTTAATCGAAAATACGTATGTTATACATTATGATTAAGAAGCATATACATGGAAGTTCATAAAATCATTGTCACACTATACGATAGCTGTAGCATAATAATGATCCAAAAATACATTTAGTAATGGACATCAATCGACAAAAAGCTAGTTTTTAAATTATATGCCAAATATTTTTTATTACAAAATAATCGCATGTGATTGTTTTCTCTTCTAAGAATAATTGTTGCAACTTATTTACAAAAAATTGGAAGAAAGACTGAAGTTGTTATACAATACTTAGATATAATTTAGTTTTGCAAAATTTTTGAATGTTTCCAAAGATGTTGCTTTGCACGCATAAAGTTAAAAAAATTAGTGTCTATGTATCACAAAATACGCGTAAAGTCACATTATTTCACCTGCCTTCGTTCAAATTCTCGGCCAATTGTCTTCGACTATTCTGAGATTGCACATTGGAATTCTGTCTAGTTTGCATAATTGTATCATCGTGAGTGTCATTTCCGTTATTTTGACTCCTTCCTTCAGCAAAAGCTGTGGCGAGACCCGTGCTATCATCTTTATTTCGTATGTTTTCAACTTTGTACAGTATATCGTGGCAAAGAGGACATCGATCTTGAACATATAACCATTTTCGTAAGCATACACCATGGAAATAATGATTGCATTGGGTAATCTTAGCATTTTGCATTTCTTGATAGCAAATAGCGCAAACATCGTTTAATCGTTCAAGTTGTTCGACTTTCGCTTCTGGTAAAGAATTGATCTTGTTCACAGCCGTCCGTCGCTTCATAAACACGCTCCATCCAGCCTTTGCTTCACACCAGATATTAAAATAGGCGTGTATGCACATCATGATGGCGCGAATAGCACCACCCGACTCAAAAATCAATATCCAGAATCCATTGAAGAATAATATAATACCAAAAGCAAATTCCACAGTGTTACCAAATGATCTTATTATGTAGACGCAATCATCAAATTGTTCCCAGAACGCGCTTCTATATGCGTCGATCAGAAACAACGAATAAATCGCTAGCGAAACCAATACTTTGACTATTACTTCAATGCTAAAGACTGATACAGCCAATAACCATGTGCTCACTGTAAAGTGAGACCAGAGGAATATGAGTAACGATACCGGAAAGAAAATTAGAAAAGCACAGACCGCTAAAGCCCGTAAATGTCTATGTAGTGCTGGGTTATGAGAAGCGCTAAGTGACATCAAGAGTGGATTCACTATATTGTGCACAAAATGTAGAATCGCCGTAAACAAAAGGCAAAAATTACGATACAATCGTACTAGACGCTTCTCTCTATCAAGACTCGTCAATCCAGTCTGTAGGGCAAGAATGTAGAATAAGATAGCAGAGACTGTACCAATACTCTTCTCATCTTCATCTTCCGTCAATAGTATCCATTGGAAGAAACAGCCGATGTAGTGACAGACAAACGAGATTATGCTGGTCATACCAAGAACAGCTGTCAGTGTCTCGCATCCATTTATCAACAGGGTTCTGATCATGACGTAATAATTAAATGTTTCCTCGCTGTAATGATTTCCAAGAATTTCAACCACTTGTTCTGCCACTCGCAGCATCCAAAATGTTCGAAGTACGCATGGCACGTTCAGACGCATCCATTCTGTTTCTGCGAGAGCGGATAAACCATAATTGATTATAAAGTTGCGTGTGTGTCTATAGCCCACATAGATTGTTCTTAATATAGAGACACTGTTATACCAGATGACAAATTTACACACAGCCAGTGGAATTAATGTTGCACACACTGGTGCATGATACAGATATTGCACCTACAAATGTTAATTACTTAATTATTGTCTAAAAAAACAACATATAGTTATATAATTTAAAAAATAATGCTAAAAACAATAATATACAAAAATGCTCAGTTATGCTAAGCAATAATATAAAAATAAAGGTCTATACAAACGAGCACAAACAACAAACCTATTACCAAATCATTAATTTATTAACAAAAATAATGTGACAAAATCTTATGATGTTTAAAACAATTTTAAATGCGTAATCTGTTACTAACATGTTCACACAAAACGTTTCGACTGTACTTAGTTCTCCTCAGTCGTAAAAAACTAATCTTTATATACAAATTAATCGCGAGCGCTCTTTATTTTTTGAACAGATAATAATTTGATAACTGAATTTATAAATAAGCAGTGTCCTCATTGCAAACAAGATTATACAAAAATCCGTGAGTTCATGAAATATACATTATTATGCATGCAAAATCACAAATTTACTTGAATCATGATGACGGTATTTCTTCGCAAAATAACGCAGTAAAATAATCCTGCCCAATAAAATCGATTTTCCCGATCATAAGCAAAAAAAAAAAGTCAAGTCAAGGAATGGATGAGTGGTCAAGAAATGTGATAAATCATCTGTTATTCTTTTAAATAGTTAGAAATGTCCAAAAACATTGCATTAATTATGTGATAAATGTAAAAAGATAAAATAATGTATAACCTTTAGAGCAAACTTTAAAAACGTGTGTACTTTTCGAAAGTTGGCATGATTGTCTCTTGTATAATAATGTGTATTTCACGAACTCACGGATTTTTGTATAATCTTGTTTCCAATGAAAACACTGCTTATTTATAAATTTAGTTATCAAGTTATTATCCAAAAAATCTATCCAAAAAATAAAGACACTGCTCGCGGTTAATTTATATGTAAAGATTAGTTTTTTACAACTGAGGACTAAGTGTAATCAAAACATTTCGTGCAAACATGTTAGTAACAGATTGCGCATTTGAAATTGTTTTAAACATCATAAAATTTTGTCACATATTTTGTTAATAAATTATTTGATAAGTTTGTTGTTTATGCTCGTTTGTATAGACACTATAGACCTTTGTTTTTATATTATTATTTAATTTAACTTTATTTAATTTATGCACCTTATACTAAAAATCAAAGTAACGTGATTTTATATACTTGATGAGCTTACTGGTAAAGGATGGAGACCCAAGATAGATGATGACATAAAGCTTAGCATAAGAAGCTTTTGAATTATGGGATGCCTTGGAGCAAGATGTATGTAACAAAAAACACTGGCTAGCACGCATTGCAGTATATAATTCTGGATAATCAGAAAACCTGGACCATTATACAGAATGTCCGACAGCTTCAAACATAATATATTGTCAAGTATGCTGCTTGTTGATTCGTGGGCGTTCATGTAAACTATGATCGCTTTCATTGCACTGACATTTGACCAGTATGATACAAATATTATTCCTATTGATATTAGATACAGATATACAATTATCAAATGTCTAGTACATAACATAAACGTGTATAAGGCTGCGAGAAAACCTGAAAGAAAATATGACATGATACATTTCTCATATCAATACAAATCAAAAATGACAAATCTAACACAATTAAACAAAGAAGAACGCCACTTTTCAGTTAAAACAGATTTTGGTAATAATCTAATAATAATCTTTTATGAACTTAACAATTTCTAAGAATACATTTATACTTTTACGTTTAACTATATTTCTTTATATAAAATGTCATTTTTATTCCTTACAACTAATCAGTAATTTCAAGTCACATAATAAAATCCGTTTCCTATATTAAAGCTCATTTTTCAAATTATTCAAATTATTCTCATTTCCTGGTCTCCTTGAATGCCTTTAGCGCGTGTCATGCTGCTGCTTGTAAACAGTTTTTTTTTTTCAAAAACATCTTTAAAAAATATCTTTGTGGTCCAATTTTAACTTTTATTATTTTTAAAATATTTTACGATGACAGTACAAGTAGTTCAATGTTCAATGATTAATAAACTCGATAAAATCGTACTCCATGTTGTTTCATGGGCTATGTGCAAGTGAAACAAATAAGTACAAACAATGTAATTAGAAACAAAGCATGTATTATAATGACTTATATATATTTCTAAATTTCCCTTTTATTCAAAAATATTTGGTAAGTCTGCATGTTTATTCTCTATTTGTAAAAAAATGGCAATAGAGAAAATTTGTCATTGCAAAGTTGTTGTCAAACATCAGACTTTCTAAATACTGAGCAGACAAATTTTGCGCGTAAGACATATAGCTGTAAGCTTTACTGTAAATAATATCGTTAATTATTTATAAAAAAATGTTATTCGTTAGAAAAATATCTTAAAATTTTTGATAAATTATTGCTTCTTTCTTTAATTATTACTAAAAACGAAATTTCATATGTATCAGCAAATCAAAATATAAATCACTTAACTACAATTTAATACAATTAAGAGTCAGTGCTGTTATTCAAACGCAAAAATATTTATTGAAAAAGATGATTTAAATTAAAATTTATAATTTATTAATATTACATAAAATTATATTTATCTGTAATGAAATACATATTATTAAATATTAAATATATTCAAATCTGTATATTATTTATTAATTCTAACTTATCATCCCCTTTTTTTGCTTAAAAATTATCCATTTTATTTCTGCTAAATAATTCAATTTTTTGCAAACATCAATTAACATTATTTTTCTCTTAAATATTTAATCTTGAAATAAAAAAATCTTAAAAGAATTCTCTATAGAAAGTAATATATTTTTAAAGAAAACCATCTTTTTTTTTTATAAATTTGGAAATTAATAAAATAAAATATTTAATGAGCAATTTTATACAAAATAACTATAACACCATCGACTATAATGTTGACAAATATTTTGTAAATTTTTTTTTCTTTCTTTTACTTTATAAAAAAATGGCGTTTGGCATGACAGACTCATAGTTACAGTTTATATAGTTACTAGGTTCAAAATTAGTAGAAACGATATAATTGGTTACTAAGTTTAAAATTAGTAGAAACGATATAATTGATATGACACTCATAGTTACAGTCCAAAAGAAAAACAATACAATTGGACGTTTAAATTAAAAAAATCAATTTGTTACCTTTCAAAAGAAAATACTGCTCCACATAGCATGTAATATTATAATATTACATAGTAACATATCGATAATATTGCATAATTACTGGAAAGGTATTTGTGCAATCCTGTATCGCATGCCGAAAATCCATATAAAGACATATTAAGATAAATTGTTTATAAGATCCAAAATTAGGTAGAAGTATCTTTCTATGAAAAAAGGATAGCACAATAATTACACTCTTGACTTTTTTTAACGGACATAACTTGCGCACTAACTCCTTCGCTGTGGATGAAACATATATGTGCAAAAATAAAACGTGCCACTAGTATGGATGACACATATAGGTGCACAAAAAAAAGAAAGTTAAACTACCGGAATTCTTCTAGTGACATGTATTCCCAGATTTTTGAGGTCGCTAAATTCGAATTAAGGTCTAAATTGCAAGATTCAAAATGGCGGTCCAATATGGCACATTGAAGTTTTCAAAAATAATCAGATTTTCTTAAAAATGGGTTTTTGAATTAAATCCGCCATTTTAAATTTTGAAATTCTGATCTCAAATTCGAAATCAGCGACCCTAAAAATGTAAAGAATAAATTTGTAGATAAAATTGCAAAACTTTTTTTCTCTACAAATATGGCACAAAACATTGATTTCTGTCGCACAGTTAAAGAGTTAATATTAGTGATCGCATTCCTAGTTGTTTTCCTCTACTGTGTTAGAGAGAGAGATAACAGACTGGAATATTCGGTCTATCCTTTTCTTTGTGACATACATCCCCCTCTAAAATCCTACTATCTCAAACAGTCTATCTTAATATATTTATGAGAAAATTACGGCGTGCAAATGAGTAAAGGTGATCGCTGAATTGAGGTAAACATATCAAATATTGGTATTTGGATAAAAATGTAAAAGTTTTGTTTTGGAAAACAAAAGTCATTTTTTACATAATTTTGTTCATAGAATTCAAATTTTCCAGCAGAATTACTTTAATTTCCATCTAGTTTCCCAAATAAAATACTAAAAAAAACAACGATTTAACCATATTTATCTTATAAGATTGGAAACGCGATCTGATTAAGTAATTATGTGGTCAGATTCTGCGAGCAAAATTATATAATATTGTACATAGATACCATACAAACAAAATAAAAACAAAAATTTATTTTTAAGATAAAAACTAGTACTTTAAATGCCATAAATATTATAATTATTTTAAAAAATTACTTTGTCACTAGTAATAGGATAAATATGCCAAATTGCTGTATTTTAACTCAAATGTATCTCGAAAATCTGACGTGACAAAATAATTCTGCATCATTCGGATTTCGGATTCTATGGACAAATTAAATAGGAAACTTTTGTTTTCCAAAAACGCAGGCTTGTGCATAACTGTACTATCACTATAATATTAGTGTTTGTGACATATTCGTTGCAAAAATATTTCTGCGTTATTTCGGCAATATCACCATAATATTGCGACAATATTTCATTAATATTATACTAATGTTTCTAAAATTTTGTATTTTGTAATATTATGATATAATTATAATAACATTACGAATAATTTGTCTGTAATAATATATTTATACAATATTATAATATACCTACAATATTATGCATATTATTTTACAATTTTACAAAAGTAATAAATCTACAATATGATAATGTTTACATAATGCTATCTGAATATTTCAACTTGATATAAACATTTCAATATTAAATTTTTATGAATATTTAATGCAATATTAATATAACAAGTAATAAAATCATCAAAATATTGTCACAACATTTTTTGTAATATTACACATATTATGGAGAAATTGTAAAGTTTTTCACAATTATTATAGCTATAAATATTTGTAAAAATCGGTAATACTTTTACATAAATACAATAATTTATTTTACATAAACATATAATTTTCTAACAAAATATCACTTTTTTAAACAGAACCTATTTTTTACATATATTTTTGTAGTGATCATATTACCCTCCCTGTTTCCCTTTATTATGCAGTGTCGCTATATTTTTAAAAATGTAATATAGTAAATATTTCACAGTTCTAAATTTAAAATCTAATGAACAACACTTTGATAAATATAATTGTAAAGTTTTGACTCAAAATATTGATTTTATTAACAAAGTTATTGTATAAAACGTAAATGGGTGGCCATATTACCACCTTCTCCTGTATAATGCAATATTGAAGCATTTTTAAATACTGTTAAGTGTTTATTATTATATCTTTATTGTACAAAATATTCCTTCAGTCAAAATTCAAATATATCTACCAAACTTCACAAACTCATTAAACTGACTTAGGAAAGACATTTTTCTTCACTT
Source organism: Monomorium pharaonis (assembly GCF_013373865.1). Taxonomy (NCBI): domain Eukaryota; kingdom Metazoa; phylum Arthropoda; class Insecta; order Hymenoptera; family Formicidae; genus Monomorium; species Monomorium pharaonis. The sequence continues at coordinate 12,496,927 of NC_050467.1, forward strand.
AATTATATTTTTTTAGCTAAATGTTTTCATAATTAATCCTTCCCCCTATTATTTTCCCATAAAAAAAAAAAATAAAAACAAAATTTGCAAGTTTAGGTAAAAAATAGATCTATTATATTGTTGTATATGCATTATCCTAATTTTTCTTACTATTAATGTTATATTGTGTTCTTTTGTTGCTGGAAAATGCTCTGTGTTTCTAATAAACTTGTTTGTTGGAACAAACATTTCTATGACATGGAATTTGTCTTTAGCTATTGTAAAAAACAATGATTTTGAGATATAAATCTTACTATGCAAGAAGTAACTTAATAAATTAACATAACTATATATTTTTACACTTAAAAAATAATTCAATTGGTTGAAATTGGACATTTTCTAGCAAGCTATGCAGAGGACACAGTGTAACACAGTGAATTATTTCATCTTTGTTTGTCAATGTTAAACAAGGATGAAATAATTCACTGTGTTATACAATGTTCTTTTATGTGCCTTGCTTGCTGGAAGACATCCATTATAAAGAACTACTTTTACCACTTACCTATACAACAGCAGAAAAATTTAAACAGAATTATAAGATAAGTCTTATAAGCAAACTGAGTCAAATCAAACTGATCCATTAGAAATGAGTTTGTTGTAACTGCTGAGATTGAACTAGCAATGCTTGACAAATTGTTGGTTTCAAAGACTGATTCATCCAGTACAACGTTGTCATTAGGTAAGCCAAGGCTGATTCTAAGTAACTCGTCAATGATAAATAAAGGTGGCACTCTCATTACAACATCAACAAAGCTGAGAATTTTTTCTCGTATTGAAGTTTCCATCTTGTTGTTTAAGAAACTGTTACAGAAAGATGTTTTATACACGCCTTGTTATCATATATGTGGAAGTAGCATCCTGTTATGGAATTGTATAAAGATTAATAACCTATATACATATAATGCAACCATAAATTTATTATATCATAAAAGTCTTGAATAAATTTAAAAAAAGCTCTTTTTAGAGAAGATACTTTCCATCAACTTTGTAAAAGTTTATGAATTTGTGTGTTAATACATGCAGAGTTGGAAAATTTATGACGCTAATGTATAAATCTAATGTTTAATACGTTTGACTCGAGATTGTAATATTTGTCAAAATATTACATTGCACAGTGAAAGCATAGGAATTGTACATTCGATTAGATTAGGTAGCACTAAATTAAGTTCGTCTTGTAACATTAGAATTCACTTAAAATACGTACCTTAAATCTTGCTATCATTATTATACCAAATTCTCATTCACTATCAATTCGCTTGCTCGCTCGTTCACTTTCCTAGTTTTTTCTCTCCTTCCTCTTCTCTCATATACTGTCTTTTTCCTCTTATTTCTATTTCAATCATTAAAAGATTTTACACGTTATCGCTTACCTCGAAAATGAAAACTACCATGCATCTCTAAACTTGATGTATTTGTCAGATAAATTTAATATATTAATGTTTCAATAAAAAAAAAGATATTATTGCTTGGTCATATGGTGTGGCCACTATAAATTTTTCAATTATCAAAGCAGACCAGAGTATATACGAGGAGCATTATACTTAAGTTGACAAAAAGAAAATCGCTACGCGTTGACAGTTAACGCATGTTGATAGAGGGAGCTTACCAGCAAGCTCTGTCTTTGTTTGATATTCAGTGAGAGACAAGGACAAAATTACTGCTGTGTCAATTTGTGTCTCTTGTTGGAAAGCTCCTAGGTCCGTATTCAGAACGCGCTAACAAAAATGTTAGCGCGTTGTTATCCAATAGAAGAATCTGTATTATAAAAAACAGATTTTTCTATTGGATAACAACGCGCTAACATTTTTGTTAGCGCGTTTTGAATACGGGCCCTAGAGTAGAATAAATGAAAGGTGTGGTCTGTTCTTTCTAGCTGCACTGTTGCACCGGTGCAATAAGTAAAAGTAAGACAAGTATATTTTTTCTCATTCCAACTTATTGCACCAGTGCAACAGTGCAGCTAGAAAGAATAGACCAGTGAATTAAGGCCATTGTACGTACATTTCCTTAATCGTAATCGTAAGATTTCGACCAATCACATTGCTCAAATTAGTCATAACCGACTGAATTAACCAATCGTATTGCTCAATTTCTTACGATTACAGTTAAGAAAATGTACGTGCAATGGCCTTTAGACTACGTTTAAAGGGCCATCTACAATGGAGAGTCGTAGGCCGTAGCAGTAGTCGTAGAAAATGTCTCAACTTCGTATCGCTTTACTGTTTACAGCCTACAGCAGACATTGAGCCAATTCATTGCGTGCTTACGATGAGCGTTGGGGCATTCGGGATTAGTTTTTGGTCGCCTTTCTTTGATGGCCGGCTTGTATGTTATTGCTACGTCGTTTTTATTCTAGACAGCATTGCCGTAGTTTTAGTGCTGTTACGGCTAAAACACTCCATTGTAGATAATGCCCAGTCTACAATGAGTCGTTGGTCGTTGGTCGTAAGAAATTTAACCAATCACAGTTGATCTTAGAGAAGAATAACCGAACATAATTAGTTAAATTTCTTACGACCAACGACCAACGACTCATTGTAGACTGGGCATAAATCTACGACCATGCTGTCAATAATATAAACGACGTAACAATAATATACAAGCCGGCTATCATAGAGAGGTGACTAAAAACTAACCCCGAACACCTAAACGCTCATCGTAAGCACCCACTGAATTGGCTCAATGTCTGTTGTAGACCGTAATCAGTAAAACAGTACGTAATGAAAATATTGTCTACGACTACTGCTACGGCCTACAACTCTCCATTGTAAATGGCCCTTAAAACTGGCCAACTACAGCCATTCTTCGGAAGAATGAAATGGTTATGATTGGCCAGCTCTAGAAGTATCGATGTTATTAAACCTGTTTAAGGGCTATTACAGGCCTGTTCGATTTAGGAGTGGGGGTATAGGCATACGTAGAAAAGGACAAACGTAGATGTTGAAAAGAGACGGACAATGTAACATGTAAAGACCTATAATCAAAGATTCGCCAATGGCGAACACAATTTTGATTGGTCACTTGAGTCACATGGTTTATCCGCCATTGCGTACCCACGCTGGGCGAGGAAGAGGGGAGAGTGCTCTGTGTTGAGCAGTATAAGTTAAAGGAATATGTGTCAAAAATTATAAGGTAATTCAATCTCTGCATTCTAGGGTCACTATATTTTGACGATACACTCAGGAAGAACAAGAAAAATTAAATTTGCATTTGTTATATGGCTGCGTACAACTTGGAGCAGGCTCACATTGTTTACTATCTCCATTACTCCAGACCCCAGCCCCAGATCCCAGCCCCCGGCCCCAGCCTCCATCCAGTCACCGTATGGGTACAAGATGGTGGATAGCAGTCATGGTGGGGGGCCATTGGCCCATCTTTGATTATAGGTCTTTAGTAACATCAGAGAGAAACCTGAGAGCGGCCACCGCGGCTTTTTTCATGCGACCAATATTTGACTAGCATCAGCGCCAAACGTGGATGTAAAGTCTGTTTTACATTAATCGCAAGCAGCTAGTTGCGACTTGCGACATCCAATAGGCGCTTAGTTTCTAGTTAAAGCTCGACATTTATTGGGTGTTGCAAATTGCAACTGGCGACTGCAATTAATGTAGAACGGGCTTTACATCCACGTTTGGCGCTGATGCTAGTCAAATATCGGTCGCACGAAAAAGGCCGCAGTGGCCACTCTCAGGTTCCTCTCTGGTAACATGTATTTTCTTTTCTTTCACACGCAGGCGTGTGTAAAGGTGGAAGCACATAAAATTACAGGAGCCATAAGGCAGAATGCAGAAGCCATAGCGCATGCGCTATGGTATTACTTTATCTGTCCATGGCAAAATGTAATACTATAGCGCATGCGCTATGGCTTCTGCATTCTGCCTTATGGCTCCTGTAATTTTATGTGCTTCCACCTTAAGAGAGAAAGAAATACCTGTTATATCGTACGTAAGCCTTACCCCTACTCCTGAAATTTGGGACAATCCTCGGTCTAGATATACTATGGCCGGTATTCATAGTCGGATCTTATATTTAAGATCATCTTAAGTACTGTCTTAAGATGCCATCAGCATCGTACAATCACAGGCCGGTATTCATAGTCAAATCTTATTTCAAGATCGTCTCAAGCAATGTCTTAAGATGCTAATACGACTCTGTGATTGGTTGATGACATCTTAAGACAGTACTTAAGATGATCTTAAATATAAGATCCGACTATGAATACCGGCCACAGAGTCGTATTAGCATCTTAAGACATTGCTTGAGACGATCTTGAAATAAGATTTGACTATGAATACCGGCCTATGTCTATGGGCTATTACACACAAAGGATGCTTTCCATTTAGTAACACAAGCAGGGTTGGGTAATATGCGCGCGTCAGGGAACTATTATGCACAACTCTCACATAATACGTATAATACGCATAAAATGTAGAAAACGCGCAGAATACGCAGAAAACGCAGAAAATCCATGAAATACCCATTTTAACCCTAAGGCCTTGGGCACACGCTTTCCATAAGCCCGGATCTACAATAGGTGTAGTAAGCCTTTTGCCATAAGAAATTGACCAATTATAGTCAAATATGAAAAGAATAATCAAATATAATTGGTTAATTCCTTATGGCATAAAACTTACTACACTATTGTAGATCCGGGTTAAGACGTAACAGTAACGTTTTGACGCATTGAATTGGGCGACCGTAACCGTAACTGGCTAAATCAAGTATGTGATTGGTCAAAACCTTATTGTTAAGTCTTACGGAAAGCCATAGGTCTTACAATTCTATTGGTCACTGACGCTCATGCTCATCGTGCTTGAATTAATTTCATTAATACATCTGCATATTAGGCGTAGTCTACAATAAAGACTTAAGCCTTGAGTCGTAAGAAATTAACTAATCACAATTGAGTATTTAAAAAAAAATGACTGTAATTGGTCAATTTCTCATGTCTTAAGGCTTAATTGGGCACAGTCTTCATTGTAGACTGTGCCTTAAATACATAGAAATTAAAAAATGGGAAACAGCAAGGAAGAACTAAATACACAATTTCATGTTTTTCATGATCATGGACAAATGTTTATGCTTTGTCTTATTCTCACTATTGTACGTACCGATGAGTTTTCGCGTTCTACTGCAGTAGTACATAACCTTGTATTGCACAATTTGCAAATTGAAAAATATTTTCTATTTTCTTTAATTCTGATAAACTGACCTTTATTGTAATAATCATGAGAAGGTCTTCCTCCTGTATTTTACATTTTCACTAAAAAACCATAAGTTTTTTTGTTGATCGTTATAACGGTTATCCCTGCAAGCACCCTAGGTTTTCTGTCTAAATAGGTTATGCAGCAGAAAACCTCGCTTCGTTATCTGCGCAGATTACTTAGTTTTCTGCGCATACAACGTGAAGTATTATACGTACCTAAAAATACTATAACAGAGATTCGCCAATGTGGCCAAACATCTTGGGGTAAAACCGGATATCGGATATGACGTTTTCGATGGCGGTTTATTTTGATTGTAAATGCAAGAATACAATATATATATTTTTTTATTTGTAGTTATTGATATTTAATAATCAAACAAAATAAATATTAAAACACAATATATTTAAAAAAAAGGTTTAGGCATATTTCATTAATTTTCCCATGTAAGGTTAAGTAATATACACTGGAACCCCGTGTTAGCGGACTGTTCGGGGCTTTAGTCCGCTAACGCGGGGTTATCTCCTATTGCTTGGTTTCACTCCCACTCCGTGAAATACGCGACTGCATTGCTCATTGCTATTCCCCACACACGCTACTCATGTGGGCCGAGTGCATATGGAGGGGATAGTTTCCGCTAACGCGGAGTACGCTAACGCGGGGTTCCAGTGTAAATTGATTATTAAGAAATTATATATTATTATATATAAATACATATTATGTTTATATACACATTATGTATTATAAATATAATTTAAGCATTGTATTTAGACTCGTAGAAAAATATGTGCAACCTCAGGTTTTTGTCTGATTTTATATTCTATTTGGTAGACACGTAGACACTCTGTTTTCTTTTGACAGGTGACAGGTTAGGTCGGCTAGGCTTTCTCTGTCAGTTATATTTATCTTTCTCTCTCATACTTCTGGTTATACCCCAAGCGACGGGAGCCAATTAGAAATCGTTAACGCATTGGCGAAACTCTGTTATAGTATCTCTATGCGTACTCAACCCTGAACACAAGTCGACACAAGCATCTTTCTATCTTTTTTTATGTTCAATGAGTAACAAAGATAGAATGACACTTGTGTCGACTAAAGGTCCTCACACATGAATTGACATAACCATAACGTAAGGTTTTGACGCGTCGGATTAAGCGACTATAACCGTAACCTGCCTGCCGTGACCGGCTAATATTCAAGTACGTGATTGGTCGAAACCTTACTGTTACGATTATGTCAATTCATGTGTGAGGGCCTTCAAGACCTATAATAAAAGATTCGCCAATGACCCTCCACCATGACTCCTGTCCCACCATCTTGTACGCATACTGGAGACTGGATGGGGGCTGGGGCCTGGGGCTGGAGTCTGGAGTAGTGGAGATAGTAAACAATGCGAGCCTGCTCCAAGTTGTACGCAGCCATATAACAGATGCAAATTTAATTTTTCTTGTTCTTCCTGAGTGTATCGTCAAAATATAGTGACCCTCGAGAGTGCAGAGATTGAATTACCTTATAATTTCTGACACATATTCCTTTAACCTATACTGCTCAACACAGAGCACTCTCTCCTCTTCCTCGTCCAGCGTGGGTACGCAATGGCGGATAAACCATGTGACTCAAGTGACCAATCAAAATTGTGTTCGCTATTGGCGAATCTTTTATTATAGGTCTTTACTTCATATATCTTTTCTCTTTCTTTTCGTATGCATCAACGCTTGCAGCGGATGCTCGGTCTATACTTACTATGGGTATTTACGATAATGGCTATCTGAGTAATTTTCTCTAGGACCGAAATATATGATAAGCACAATCATCTACTATCATCATGATTCGTGACAACTCAATGCTGTCCGATATAGCCAAATCATCACGAGCAAGTTGCGAGTTGCGAGTTCCGTGAGTTTGTAGCAGGTAACCTAAAAAGTACGACATAAATAATTTGATTATTACAATTAAAAATAATCTGTTTTTAATGTATGGTAAGATTATTAACTTCATTAAAATAGTAATTATATAACACAATCATGTATTTTTAAAGTATTGTCTAAAGTAATATTAAAGAGATTATTTTATTTACAAATATTTTATTTATTAATTTGTCTATCAAGTTTCTATTATAACGTATATCTAATGCATATCTAACGTATATCTGTTTACAGTATATCTTAATTTACTATGCACTTGTATTACAAATTAAAAAAATTTATTGTAAACATTATTATTAGTTTCACATTAGTGAAATATTCATGCATAATATTTATACATAAAGATATATGATTTTTTAAAATAATGATAACACCATGCAACTTATCATTAACAGTTGTTACAAGAAAGAAAAATATTTATACTTAAATTTTTATTTTACTTGTAATCTAAAAAATATTATTAATAATGATTTATTTAGTAATTTTACATAATTTATCTCATTTGTTTCAAAGTGTCACCATCCGTTTAATAAAAGATGACTTTTCTAATATATATGTTAGTTAATAATAAATAATAACATTTATTGAGAATCAATGTTTAATTAAAATATTATATTAGGTTTTGAAATAATACCGTTATGATAGAAACTTGATAGACAAAATAAATATTTGTAAATAAAATAATCTCTGATATTACTTTAGACAATACTTTAAAAATACATGATTGTGTTACATATAATTACTATTTTAAAGTTAATAATCTTATCATACATTAAAAACAGATTATTTTTAATTGTAATAATTAAATTATTTATGTCGTACTTTTTAGGTTACCTGCTACAAACTCACGGAACTCGCAACTTGCTCGTGATGATTTGGCTATACCGGACAGCATTGAGTTGTCACGAATCATGATGATAGTAGATGGTTGTGCTTATCATATATTTCGGTCCTAGAGAAAATTACTCGGATACCCATTATCGTAAACACCCTATGTCTATGGATACGATGCTTATTGCTCAGTTTGGATTTTGTTTGCGAAAATCTATAACAAAATTGTGTACGATTTATTATTGAGTAAATGCCAGAAAAATAGGGAGCGCCCCGATTGACCACGTCCCAATTGACCACCGCTTTTCTAATTGACGGTCCAACGGAAAAACTCTAAACATTCATTGCTGTAAATGGTTGTGGTCAATTGCAACCCCAGTGAGAAATAGTACATCGAATCGACATCGATTCGACGTCGAAATCATCATTTCGATGTCGATTCGACGTCAAATTGATGTCGAATTCATTATCGTTTCTCACTGGGACGTGGTCAATCGGGGCGCTCCCGAAAAATAAGATATCCTTAAAATTGAGAACATGATTCCAGTGGCAGAGCATTTATCAAAGATTTAAAGACTATTTATGTGAATTTGGCAGCGGAAGCTTATCAGATCTTGTTGGCGGAGCAATACAATTTAAAAGTACCCGCAACTGTGTTAAACGCAAAAAGTTTGAGGTCTCATTGTATATTCACAATTATATTGTTAAAATATTATGCGGAAAATCGACTCGATACAGTTGAAGTGAGCACGTATGTATTTTCCTTAAAAATTTTTAATTAATTAATGTACGTTTCATTCTTTTTATGTTTACTCTTTTTGAGAAAATACCAAAATTTAACAATATATTAACAAATCTATTTTATATAATTACAGAAGGTTGTAGGTAGTAATAACTACCCAGATAACCAAATTTGCAAAAGCAGAGTCCCACACAGCGGATCCATGGCCTACTGTGTCCGCATTGGGCTTGTGTTTTGTAGACAGAATCTGCTAGATAAAATTTGACAGCATAAAGTAGCAGATCTGTCGAATGCGGTCTCTGTATACATTTTCATTAGTGGAATTATTTACCTCGGCTTCATATAACAAGAGCAAATTCTTCTTTGTATCCTTCGAGGGAAACGGTCTCTGGCTATATGCCAGAATACTTTAATCTTTTCCAAATTGATACACGTCTTCTCTGGATTTTCCAATGGACGAATTAATGTTAATGTATTCTCCATCTGTGTGAATTTAAAAAAATAAATAATTATATTTTTACATATATTTTATTATACATTTATCATCAATTTTTGCATAATACGTTCAATCCGCGTAATCAATAATAACCTCAAACTTATGAGCTAAATATTTTTCTGAATTATCCCTTACAGCATGAAATATTGCTGCAACGTTGCAGAAATATTATTTTGCAAGATTGGAATATTGCAGAAAATATTACTGCAATATTGCAGCAATATTTCTATGTCCGCTCCAAAACAATATTGTGCAATATTTCTGCAATATTTCAGCAATATTCCCCGTAAGATTTCTGTAATATTTCAGCAATATTGCTGCAATATTTCTTGTAAGATTGCTGTAATATTTCTGAAACGTTAATGCGCAATATGAAGGAAATGTTGCAGGTGGTTAAATTAATCAATTAATATGTAAGATGTGTATTATACAAAAAACGGGAAATGAATTTATACGCTAGAATTACACATGCATGTATGGTTCACACATGTTTAATTAATGTATTATATATATAAGTCAGAGTGAACATCTTTTGGACTTGCTTCACTCAATCTAGTATGGAACGCAACGCTGTCGTGATTACAGAATTTGTTGTACATCTATGTATCTTTTAGCTCTAATCTTACATAAAAATTTAAAATAAAAATATCCTGCTCTATTTTTTTATTTGTCCCTTAAAACTATGTAAAATATTACTTATTGTTAGTTCTAGATTAAGAAATACGGATTATAGGGAAATAAATTTTGCAAGGTTGCAATATAATATTGCCACAATATTGTGCAATATCTGTTAGGAAATATTACATTTGTAATATTGCTACAATATTGCACAACATCTGCTAAGAAATATTACATTTGTAATATTGCTGCAATATTGTGCAACATTTGCTAGAGAATATTATATTTGTAATATTGCTACAATATTTCTGCAATATTGGTTATATTATGCACTATTGCAATATTTCTGCAACGTTGCAGCAATATTTCATGCTGTAGGGGATATGTATTATATTTAACAAATATTACAGAAATTAAATATGGAAATACTTTCCATGATTAATTTTATGTAACATTTGTTAGTATCAGTAATCATAATCAGTTATTTGCCACTGGATATATATAGTCTTTAGGTTTTTCTTTTGAAATTCAATTCAATAAGTTTTTTAAAAGTGCTGTTTTATTTTATACAGTAATTTCATTATAAGAAAATAATTTCGTTTGATTGGTATAATTATAAAATAATTTATATTTACTTAATTTTTATATTTTTTCTGAAAAAGTAATTTTATAAATGTTTGATATAAAACAAAATGGAGAGCGACCTTTATTCTCTGAAAGGAAGAGTATCTAAGCCCTAAACAAACTTTACACCCCTATTTATGCTCTCATGTGTACTAATATATATTACCATTAGTACAGGATCAGAATTCTCCTGTATATATAGTAAAGAATAAACAAACAGTACTTGTGAGAAATATATTAAAGTGTATTTCAAAAGTATCGTAACTGTCCATCTAGTGGTTAATAAATGATTTATTTAGAGTGGGTATAAAGGCCTAAACACAATGCCAGGCAACAGGCAATAGGAACAGAAATAATGAAAAAGAGAAAGAGAGAAAAGATCTCCTCTCTTTTTCTCTTTCTTTATTTCTTGTTCCTATTGCATGTTGCCTGGCATTATGTTTAGGCTTTTAGACGCCGGCAACCGCCTTGGAGTCGGAACTCAGAACGTTAAATGGGGAAAGAGGCAGAGAAGAAAGGGACGAACTCAGTCGCGAACGTAGACGAGTGCGCGACGGCTCACGCCGATCGCAGCCGAGCGCGCGTGCCTCACGGTTAGGGGGAGTGAGATGTGTGCGTGACTTTGAGTATATATACATGGAGGAGGAATTGCTATGGTTTCATGTAGACCGAAAGTGTGTCCAAGATCTGTGCGAGAGAAAAAGGTATATCATGATACTCGCTTTCTCTGCGCATGCGTTAATATCATTATCTGCACCGCAGTTTCAACACTTCTTGTGCACTTCTTGTGCACTTTTATACTTAATTACGAATTGTATGTGTATGTAAACATACAATGCCAGCCATTGTACATATAGCGTTTGACGCATGCGCAGAGAGAGCAAGTATCATGATATTGTAACGTCCGGGTCTAGGGATATTTCTTCTCAATGTGTGCGTCGCGACGCCTCGGTCGCCTGACCGACGCGGGGGCTCTCCTTTCGAATTTCGGGCAGCCCGCTTACACGAACTCTACCCGGGTATGGCGAGAGCTTGTTGCCGATGGAAAACCTTGTGGGATTTGGTTAGTATGACCTTGATGTAGTTAAGTATAAGAAATATATATATATATATATATATATATGTATATATTTATTAATAAAACAACGTATAGTATTTATTACATGTATCACTTAATTTTCTGGCGGAAATATAATAATCTGTGCTACTGCATCGCTATGGTATTCTGTTGTTGGATCTAAAGGTTCCAACTCCGGGGAATCGTGATTGGAATCGCTGAGCGTAATTATTTCAGGCGCGTTGGACGTTAACTGATTATAATTTTCCAAAGGGACGGTGTCTTCTTGGAACAGATCAATGGAAGAGATTGCTCTTCCTGGCGGAGCGTCTGTGACTGGAGGAGGAAGGGGGGTGTGTTCCAGCGGGTAGCCCACGAAATTCTCAATTTCCTCGAAAGCCCGCTCTAGGGCTTTTTGTTGAGCTTTGAGGATCTTTTCCCTTTTCCTTTTTCCAGCGCGGTGGCGATTCTTCTTGATGGTCTACAAATAAACGCTTGGTTAAGCGATTGAACGCTTAGTTAAGCATTTTTCTACGTCAAGGGAAATTAGGGCCGTCGAGTATATTCGTACTTGTGAATGATTAACTAACTTATATCGCTGGCAAGCGATAGAACGCTCGCTAGCGGAATCTACGGTTTTGTTCACTTATATCGCTGGCGAGCAATAGAATGCTCGCTAGCGGAATCTATGGTTTTGTTTACTTATATCGCTGGTGAGCAATAGAATGCTCGCTAGCGGAATCTATGGTCTTGTTGAGCACGAATATACCGGCTTTTCTAATTTCACCGACGATATTTCAATCATTGAGCCTACTCACTTTAGGTGTTGTAGAATTCATCGCGGGCACAAGGGAGGGGAAAGGGTTGTACCTAGAGGAGTTGTTTCATAATTATTTGGAAGTGGATCGACAATTAATCCTTATCAAAAGGATTCCTTATAATATGGCACAGTTCGATTTCGGAAAATATTCTAGGGAGCGAAAGTAAACAATAATTAATTAGTACTCACGAGTTATAATAGTTTGTATATAGAGTATATAGTTTGAAGCAATAGCTCCAATTAGATGGTTGATGTAGGTTGACGGTTGAAGGTGGTCGCAGAGATATGTCGATGATGGCAGTCTGTCGGAGCACGCACTGGTTAACTTAATTGACAATGAGTTGATCGCGAAACTATACAAGAGAGGTTGCAGATAACTTGAAGATTAAAGAGTGACGCGTGACCGAAAACTAGTGACTGAACTAATAAGTATGCTGAACGAGTGTCGAAAAATAATGAATGAATGAATGATCCGGCATCTGTGCGCGGATTTAAATAGGGCGCGGACAAAGGGATCGAGCAAAATCGGCGCTGCGCTCAACGGCCGCTAGCGCTCCGGAGTAGGGAACACGCGCGAAGCGCAAGAGTCGGTAAGAGTGGGAGTGATTCGGCGGCTTGGCGGGAACCGAGTTTCGAGGGCCGCTGATAAGGCGCGTGAGACCGTCTGCACGTGTGCGGATGTTTATTGGAGATATCTCGTCTAAGATTTCGTCGATCATTTGATCCGGAATATTTTTCGGCTAGGATCGCTTTCACTACCAAATATCTCGCCGGTTTATCAATCTTAATTATTTCTTGGGCGCGACATCTCGTCGCCAACGTGAAATGGATATCTTACGGACTGTTTATGTTAAATGCCTAGCTATGGTTCACCTGATCTTCCGACACGCAGTCCGGATATTACGCGGATTAATTTCGTATTGTATTTCTTTAGGCGCGACATCCTGTCGCCGTCGTGTTGATAATAGCAGATTTTGTTTTAGAACCGTTCCGTTTGAATCTTTGAGGATTCAGTTGACGAGATATCATTTCTTTAATCATCCGACAGTGCACGTGCAAGGGCCTTTACAAATATCCGGTTCTTATTTATCTTACAGTTAATTAATCCTCGACGAACCCATAAGCAATACGAGAGTAAGAATTTAGAAGTTTAAACGATCCGGTTGCCTATGCGTTCGTATCGATAAGAGAGTTAAAATAATGCTAGATAACTTAAAGTATACGTATATGTAATATATGATTTTGATATATATATGTACGTAATTTTAAAGTACGATTAAGTGCTTAATATTTGAATTATTATTATATAATGACGACTTAAACGAAAGTAAGAATGAGCCATAGAAACGCATTACTGAGTAAGGTAACTCAGCGCGCATGCATCTGGACAAGTTTCGCGAGAAAACTTTTGGACAAAATTTTCCGGACGCTGGGACGTTACAATATACCTTTCTCTCTCGCACAGATCTTGGACACACTTTCAGTGTTGGCATTCCTCCTCCATGTATATATACTCAAAGGCTGCGTTCCGTTCCAACGCATGATGCGCATAATGCATTGTTCATCCTTCTTTAACGTTTGACAAACAACAAGGATGAACGATGCATCATGCGTATTATGCGTGAAACGAAACGCACCCAAAGTTGAAATCGCATCACAGACGCAATGGCGAATAAACCACGTGACTCAAGTAACCAATCAAAATTGTGTACGCCATTGGCGAATCTTTTATTATAGGTCTTTATGGTATATCCACACAAACTTGTTTAAGCGCATAAGCATATACATAAGAAAATTGATTGGTCTGCAATAGAGTCCTATAATCAGAGAAGCGTAAACTCTACCCCCATTTTGCCACCCGCCGCCATCTTGGGATCGTACAGCTGCGGCTGCGTTCGGAAACATCACCTGAGTATTCTCGGGTATCATTCTATCCTTGTTGTTCGTTCTATGTGAAACAAAGATAGAATAATACCCGAAAGCACTCGAGTGACATTTCCGAATGCAGCCCGCGTGGGTTGCGTATATGTGTAGTTACCGTGAGCATTTATTTACATTGGCCACGTTCAGCAGACACAACTGTTGAGTGAGCGCTCGGTGATTCTTTAATATGATTGGTTAGATCTAAAGGTATTAACTAATCATATTAAAGAATCACTGAGCGCTCACTCAACAGTTGTGTCTGCTGAACGCGGCCATTGTGTGACACACACGCATGAGTCACGTGGACCTTGCAAGCTCAACATGGCGGCTATAAATCATCGACCAATCAGAAAGTATGAACAAGATCGCGCTTCTCTTATTATAGGACTGTAGTCTGCAAGGGGAGCGCCCCGATTGACCACGTCCCAATTGACCACCGCTTTTCTAATTGGCGGTCCAACGGAAAAACTCTAAGCATTCATTGCTGCAAATGGTTGTGGCCAATTGCAACGTGGTCAATCGGGGCGCTCCCGTCTGCAAGCACTTACATAAGAAAGTAGACCAATCAAATTCCTTATGCATATGCTTATGCGTTTATGCAAGTTGTGTGGATATATCATTATTGTCGACTTGTGTCAATGACCTAAGCTACATTTCAAAACGTTCTTTCCGAGGAAAATTTTACTCGATGTAATAAAGGATACGTTACGTGTACTATATATTTCGAGTAAAATTTTCCTCGGAAAAGACGTTTTGGAATGTAGCCCTAGATTACACCGAGCACTTGGTACGCGTATCAAATAGTAAATAACTAGTGAATGTGTTTAATCATTGGCTGATCAGTATAAATTCACTACTTGATACGCGTACTAAGGGTGCGGTCCCATGAAGCGGATTATGCGGAAGCGAAACGAGCGGATCACCAATCGCGAGATCATTCTGATAGAACTCTTTCAAAGATTCCGTCGAAACGGTCCTGTGATTGGTGATCTGCTCGTTCTGCTTCCGCATAATCCGCTCCATGGGACCGCACCCTAAGTGCTCGGTGTAAACTAGGGCATTAAATGAAAAGTACTCAAAATGACATAAGCTGCATACCAGAGAGCCCAGTGACCACAGTAATATAGCAGCAGTGCATATGTGCATACATGTGCTCTGTGCATACATTGATCTAGTTTACACCAAGCACTTAGTACGCGTATCAAATAGTAAATAACTAGTGAATGTGTTTAATCATTGGCTGATCAGCTTAAATTCACTACTTGTATTCTCACGTCCGCCATTTTTCTTCAAACTAGCAAGTAACTAGCATAATGTTTTATATATATAATACGTACATTACAATAACCTTTACAGTCTCAAGATCATAAATATTGTGTCTTCGTTTCATTGTCGCATAAAGTTTGGTGCTCCCAAAAATTATTGACATATATATATATATATATATATATATATATATACAAAACATACCTAATTTTTCCTGCTAGTTAGAAGAAAAATGGCGGACGTGAGAATACTCACTTTTATAGTGCCTTAGTATTACCTATCACTTCCCAGACAGCACAGGATATCCTATGGATATCCGTTTTATGTTAATTTTTTGTCCTGATGTCCATGGACCTTAAGTTCGTATCAGATTAACGATTGAGATTGAGATTGGATTGAAATCTAACCAATCAGAGAAAGTAAATTAAGCAAAAGTTTTAAAAACTATGTTCTGATTCGTCAAATTTCAATCCAATCTCAATCCCAATCATTAGTCTGATACGGGCTTTATGAGGATATTCATAGGATATACATTTGTGGACATTGAAGGGATATCCTAAAATGGACCACTTTGTATGTCCATATGCTATCCTTATTTGTACTCGCTCCGCCAACACCATCTGCATGCACAAGTGAACTAAAAAGCAATATGGCCGTTTAAAACCATGCAATATGGCCGTGGTAGTGGTTAGGTTTTCGTTGGTTATCGGCATGTTTTACACAGTCAGGTAAGAATCCTAAAAATTTTCAGAAATTATAAGTTACGAGAGCAGCAAAGAATCTTATTGTGTGCCGTTAGCTTTGCCTCTGTCTGATTGATCAATTCGCTAATATATTCCACCATAAATTCTCCTTTAACGAGAATGATGATGATGCTTAACGAAAATGATGGTGCTCGGCCGACGCTCGCTTGCTCGTAGGCTCTGACCTACGTACGTAAACAGAACGGTTACGTGTACACGATAGCAGCGACGAATTTTAGACGTATAATTACAGATGGTAGATGACGGCGAAGTGTACGCGGATTATGACGAAGGTCTCGATAAAGAACAGCAATGAGATTAGAGATTGCAGCAACGGGAACAATCAGAGCCTACGAGCAAGCGAGCGTCGGCCGAGCACCATCATTTTTGTTAAAGGCGAGTTGTGATGGAATATATTGGCGAATTGATCAACCAGGTAGAGGCAAAGCCAGTGGCACATAATAAGATTTTATACAGTCTACTCTGTAGCCTATGTATATATGTATATATATATATGTGTGTGTGTGTGTGTGTGTGTGTGTGTGTGTGTGTGTGTGTGTGTGTGTGTGTGTGTGTGTGTGTAAACATAAAATTTAATTTCTGTTATAGTTGACGAGTCACAATCATTTGTTGCCTAGACGAGATCACTCGCATGCTGCAGTCATTGTCTGCAATATAAAGAATATTTGTTCCACAGTAGTCGTTAAACAATGGATACACACTACCCAGTGAACACAGTAATATAGTAGCAGTGTAACAGCAATGTAACCGAATATAACAGGTTACGTTACTCTGAAATTACACGTAACTTACATATAAGTTACAATTTCCGACTCAGCAATATAACATGTTATAATTACATGTTATCTAACCGTCACACAACAGTTACAAAGCAAAATAAAATAAAATAAAAAATTTATTTTTTTTAAATTATTTTTATCAACAGCGCATACTAAATTTAGGATAAATTTTTATTAATTAATTAAATTTAAATTATGTTATTTTTTATTTTATTCTTACTTGCCGCTGCTAGGTTTGACCCGGGACCTTAGGATGACGAACCTTGTACCTGCTACGCCAATTTGACTCATTGGTATGGGTACTTGTTATTGTCTACAACTCTACATATACCTATATGTTATAAACTGACGCAACTATATTATTTTTTATAAAAGCAATTAAATTTTGCAAAACATTTGCAAAAATAAATAGCATTAATTTATTTACTTATTAATTTCATTGTTAACCCTCTGCCTACACACCTTATTTTTCTCCCGATTCCTACACACAGGGGTTACGCTAACCCCAAAATTTCGTTGACTTATATCTCCAAATGTATTTAATCAATTTTAACTTTTTTTTTTTAATCGAAAGGAAAAAATCTCAGAATTATGATGGTCTTGGCTGAAAAGTCGAAGATATTAAAAAAAAGAGATTTTTTGAAAAGAATGAGAAAGGAACGAAAAATTTTTGTAAAAATTTGCCTTTTTTTAAAACGCCCGTATTTATTAAAAAAAAATAAAGTAATTAAAATGGTGATCAGTGGAAAGAGAAAGAGTTGTACTTTAAGAATCTATTGTCAGTTTTTTTATTCTGTTCAAAAAATATATTTATTTTGTAATGTGAATTTAGTAAAAAATGAATGCAGTTAAAACACAATAGTAAAAGAAAATAGTAATATTTATTTAAAAAACATAATTATTTATACCCAAAAACATAATTATTAATACAAAAAATATTTATTACAAAAGATTTTATTTATTATAAAAAAATTTTTTAATTTGTAATGCTACAATTGCAGCATATTTTTGCAAAGTGATCGCGACATTGATAACACTGATCAACAAATTTAGACTCATTTTCTGCTTCGGAAACGAAATCAGTCAATCTTTACTAATTTGGGTGCGCTGAATCCGAATATGTTTGTGAAAATTGTTTATTGGCTCTAGTTTCAAAGATATAAGCAGTTAAAACTTCAAAAAAACGCTATTTTGGCTGTTTTTGATCGAGTGTAACTTTTCAACGGAACATGATAAATGATTCGCAAACGTAAAGCTTGTATCTTCTACTTTATCAAGAATGGATTCAATATTTTGCAAATATAATATTTGCATTCCTGGAGTGATTTTAAACTTTATTGGCAGAGGTTTGTATATACTTGTCTATTTGTTTGCAATAGTTGACTATGACGTCAAGCACGACGCTATAGAACGTTAGCAACATATATTCGTACGGGAAGGAAATGAGCAGTAAGGCTCGTAGGCAGAACTTAAGACTATCTTTGGACAAATCTTAAAACGCTGAAGTATTAGTATATATTCTTGATAACGTGAAGAAAAACGCGTTCTGAGAAGAACGGAGTAGTGCCACAATCAGCGGTGAACCAAGCGAAAAAGGCTTTGAGCAACTCGGCGCGTGCCTTTATATAACATGGTCAATGAGATTTTAACCGCGCGAGAGCCGGCACCGCAATGTGGCGTCTAGCAGCGTAGCGCGTCGACTCACAAAAATTGAAGTAAAAAATCCTGAACAGAAATGTCAAAATATTGAATCCATTCTTGATAAAGTAAAAGATATAAGCTTTCTTTTGAGACGTTTGCGAATCATTTATCTTGTTCCGTTGAAAAGTTACGCTGGACAAAAAAACAGACAAAATAGCGTTTTTGGAAGTTTTAACTGCTTATATCTTTGAAACTAGAGCCAATTAATGAACAACTTTCACGAACATATTCGGATTCAGCGCACCCAAGTTAGTAAAGATTGACTGATTCCGTCGCCGAAGCATTTTCATTGTTGACCAGTGTAATATATATAAGTACTTTATGCGTAAATGATACGTAATAAAAAAAAAAAACTTTACTTACCCTTTAAATTTGGAACTTTTCCATTTTTTTGTTACGTTCCCTACACACGGGGTAATTGTAACCTCAACACACACTTTCGATGCTCCTACTTCTGTTGTTTTCAGAACATTCACAACGCCCAAAGAGAAATAAATAGAGCACAGTTCAAACTCCCCCCCTGGTTCCAGCGTCCCCTTGCTAAATATTTTTAAGTAGCGAACATTTCAAAATCGACTGGGGTTACCGTAATCCCATGTGTAGGCAAAGAGTTAAATTTATCTTTTTCCATAACTTTAATAATTTGATGGAAATTGCGATCTATTTAGCACTAATACTTTAAAGTGTTCAAATGGGTAATTAGATGGTTAATTATATAGATCATATATTCTAAGAAAAATTTAATAATACATTTATTATTCTGTTTTTGTTCAGTACATGATGAATTTAGATTTTATGCATTTTTTTGTGCACAGTAATTGTAGACAAACCGTTATTTTTAAAAACATTATCTTTATGATAATTTTTTTTTATATCAAATGGATCTCTTATTCAGGATGTTATAGTGTTGTCTGATTTCTGAGTCAACTACGACGCATCGTTTCGTAATAACATTGATACGAGCGTGTTATGTTACGATTATACAATTTTTGTTACATGGACTGTAACGCTAAAACGATGTACAACAGTTTTATTACCTGCGTACAACAATTAAATGTTACAGAACAGATTATTTACATGTTATATAGCATCTACTTATCACAAGAATAACAACGTTACCCCAATCAGCAAGCAATATTTTTTAAATGTTTTTCAAATATTTATTTTTAATTATTTTTACATTATTAATGTTTATTTAATATTTATTTAATATTTATTTTATTTAAATTATTTATTTTAAACGATTTAGAAAAAATATTTTTGACACGGAGCGTTCCCAAACCGTTTACATCTGCATCATAATCCCAACCTCCGACTCGATCTGGGTATTGATCATGTAATTTTTCCCCTAGAGTGGAAACGTGAAAAGTGAAAAGTTTCAAGTTACTGTCTCTTTCTATTCAACATTAATAGAAAGAGATAGTTACATGAAACTTTTTACTTTTCACGTTTCCGCCCTAAGGAAAAAGTTACATGATTGCTGCCCTGGCCATCAGCGACAATTACATCCTATAGCCTCCTAACCCCTGCTCGCACACCCTTCTTTCCCCGTTCCCGCCCCCCTCCTGCAGCTTTTCTTCCTTTGCCCCTTCTCCTCCCAGATCTCCTCTTCATCTTCTCCATCTCGCGGTCCTCTCTCTTCTCTTTTGTCAGATCATCAACCATCCTCCTGTCCTCACTATATCTTCTCCTTCCTTCTTCTCCGACCTGCCATCCCTGCACTCCACCTCCTGCTCCTCCGTTCGTTTCCATTTAGCCTTCTTTATCTCTCCGTCTTTGGCGTCTCCTCTGCTTCCTCTCCTCATCCTCCTCCGTCTCTTCTGGTTCTCTTCCTCCTTTTTTATCCTTTATTCCTTTCACCAAACTTGCCGTCTCTCCGTCATCTCTCCACTTTCCGTACTGTTGAGCCCCCCCGACTCTCTACGCTCTTCCCAGCTCTTTTCTCTGTCCTGCTCTTCGTAAACTCCTCTTCTTGTCTCTCTTTCTCCTTTTCTGTTCTCCTCGGCTCCTCTCTTTTCCATCTGCTTGGCCTTTCTTCTCTTTCTGATCCGCTGCCCTCTCTCTTCTCTCCGCTACCCTCTCTCCTTGTCTCTTTCTCATTCCGCTTCTTTATATTTTTTCGAATCTCTCCGCTCTGGCTATACCTTCCTTCTCCATTTTTTTTCTGCTGGTCTGCTCCACCCATAGAGTTTGTATTAATGGAGGGGCCATTGCTATATGCCGGAGTCCGCGCGGGGAGAATCGACAGAGACGTGAATATATTCTCATATATTCTGTCTCTTTTCGTGTTGGATATCCCCACCATTCCGTTTTCTAGAAAGAAAGAAGCGCACATACGAGCGGTACGACAGGTACGAGTCTACCTACTTGGTGCCTACTTGAGCCTTGGGCTGTTACAATTAGTACAAAAAATTTTTACATACGAAAGTAATACTGTGCATTCATTGATTGGCATGCATCTTTTAGATTCTAAATTATGTACCACTTAATGAATACACAGTGTTATCTTTGTAAGCAATTTTTTTTCGTACGAGTTCGCGAATCGGGCCTCAGATTGTATAGTTACGAACCTATTCCCACACGAAAAAAAGACAGAATATGTCCACTTCTCTGTCGATTCTTCCCGCGCGCGTCGCGATGCACCAAGGCCCCTCCATTAATACAAGCTCTATGGCTCCATCTCTCCTTTTGTCCACTTCGTCTTCTCTCCTTGATCTCTGCTAACTGACTCCCCACTTTCCTCACCTCTGCTCTCTCTTGACTCTGCTCTCCTCTCTCCTCCTCTCTCTCTCTCACACTCCGCAGTCTCCTCTTCTTGTCACTTTTCACTTATTGCTGCCTTCCCAGGTAGCAAGGTGACGTCTAATTGACGGCATTTTTTGGTCATTTTATGACGAACCAGACGTCATAATGTCGAGATAAAATGACGTCTAAATGTCGTAAAACTGACGTACATTTGTCTCATCTTAACGACGTCATATATTGACGTCAAAAATACGTCATTTTTTCATATTATTGACGTCATTTTCAAGAAGCTAGTATCGTACATTTGACGGTATTTTATTGTTATTTTTATGACAAAACATAGGTTTTTAGATTACATTTAACAAAGACGACATTTTAACGTCATTTTTATGACTATCCCAGGTAGTAAAAGCCGTTATTTTGACGTTTTAGAAAATATTTCGGGTACATGTCCTATATATGCAGTACTTGCATTATGAAAATATCGAAATAACATAATTATAATGTAAAAAAAAAATCTACGTTATTTCTCAACAAGCATTACGACCCACTACACCATAGTCACATTTGGAATTGCCTAACTTCCGCGGTCACCCATCCAACTCTGAACCGCCGTCGACGTTGCTTGACTTCGAAGATCGTACGCTACCTAGCCCTTTGTGATGATCCATGAACACTTGATGATCATGAATACATATTTGTTATAGATCAGTTCAATAGATGCGAGAAACATGAAACTTGTATAGTTAACTAATATTTTTATAAATAAATATAAATTTACAGTTTTTTTCCTGATTTTTACATATGCAAAATAATATGTGGAATAACTTATAGAAATATGTTTTTGCTTTGTTCTTTTGATAAAGCTAAATTATACCTCAGACAAAACGCAATATTTATAAAATATTGATAAAATATTTATAATATTTATTTAAATATTTTATAAA
This sequence comes from Monomorium pharaonis, assembly GCF_013373865.1. NCBI lineage: Eukaryota > Metazoa > Arthropoda > Insecta > Hymenoptera > Formicidae > Monomorium > Monomorium pharaonis. The sequence goes on from NC_050467.1 coordinate 12,519,408, forward strand.
TATTTATCCAAATATTTTATAAATATTTTTGTGGTCTTAGATTTGACAAATCATAAAGATTTATCATAAATATTATAAAAATATTTATGAAATATTTATAAATATATTTACAAAATATTACTTATACAAATCTTTATCTTTTATTTACCATAAATATTATATAAAATATTTAATCTATATTTTAATATGTTGAATAAAGATTTTTTTTTCGTATATATAAAATATGTGTAAAATATTTTTATAATATTTTGAAAAAATAAATATTAATAAATATTAATAAATATTTATCATAAATATTATGTGCTGCCTGGGATGATTCTAAAATATTGATAGTATTAATTATATAAAATATTATATTAATTTTAATAATGTTGTTTATTAACCAATCTTTAAATAATGATTAATAGTTATAGGTAGCAAGGTGTCCACTAGACCTCAATAATTTGTCATTTGAGGTTAAATCGTCAATTACAAAGAATTCTAGTTAACGTCAGTAATTAGTCACTAATAAAATCTTATTAATACGTCGTAAAATGATCAATTAACTGACGTTATTAATTAATCAAGAATATGACGTCGGAAATACGTTGTAGGATGGATAAATGACTGACGTAATTAATAGGTCAAAAAATGACGTTACTATTACGTTTTAATTTGGTAACATGACGTCTGCGACCTTGAATGACGAATTATTGACGTCGTATTAACGTCACCTTGCTACCTGGGTTATTACTTGTTGCCATTGCCGGTGGACCACGTGCTCGTGTACAATACGTTCGCAATACACGCTACCACCGTCCTTTTCCCAGTACTGCCAACTCGACTTTCGACTCTCCCTTTCTTTTCCTATTGATCCTCTCCCGATATCTCGATATCCCGTATCTCACCAGCTTCGCTCCACCGTCTTCCATCTCTTCTTCCCTCTTCTTGATCTCCTCTGCCGTTCCTTGTGTTTCGCCTACTCATCTTCGTCTTTACTCCGATTTTTACTTCTCCACTGCTTCTTTAATTCTTCATTCCTTCTCTTCCCTCCATTTCCTTCCGTTCTTCTCGATCTCCTCTTCCCAATTATCTGACTCTCAACTCTCTCTCCGTCCTCATTCTTCACTATTCTCTTTTTTACTTCGGAGCTCACGCATTCACTTCCATACACTCTGACGTCATTTTTCGGGACAAATATTTATATAATATTTAATTAATATTTATTTAATATATTGACTTTACATTTTAATAAATCGTTTAAAATAATATTTACGTAACATTATTTATTTAATGTTTATGTAATATTTATTTTATCTTTAAAATAATATTTAAAGTAATACTTTAAAAATATTTTTTTAATATTAATATACAATAATATTTATGTTACAATGATTAATTATTTGAAATAATAATTTAGAACAAATATTTTTATAATGTTTAATTTATATTTATTTAATATTAATTTAACAATTTAATAAATCGTTTAAAATAATATTTATATAACATTTATTTAATGTTTATGTTTACTTAGTCTATATTTACTTTATCTTTAAAAAAATATATAAAATAATATTTTATATTTATTTATCTGATATTGATTTTTAATATTTAAGTTACAATAATTATAATAATTTAAGACAAATATTTATATAATATTTAATTAATGTTTATTTATTACCCAGACAGCACATGTAGATTATGAGAACGATAATAGGATATTGCGAAAGTATATTGCAATATTCGTATAATATTAGAGATACGTCTGTGATATGGCGAGTATATACTCATAACGTACTATGTCCGCGTTGCCTTATCCCATAGAATTTCGCTGGCAGTTTATGAGAATATACCGAATATATCTTAAGAATGTTATACGTATGTCTAAAGTATATCTTCAGTATATTCACAATATGTCTACAGTATGTTCACATTATATGGGCTCATGCATAATGAGAGGAATAAGAAACAAGGAATTAAACATACAGAATTAGCAAGAAGAAATAAGAAGAGGAATTAATCATTTCGCACATCAGGAAGCTATCGCAAAAAATGAAGCGTAATATCTGTTGAATACGCTGGGGTGCTTTGGGAAATTATGCTCAGATAATTGTAGGTTATAACCTAAATAATATATGTATATATACAATATATATATATTATTATAGTTTACGTTACTATATTATATCTTATGTACATACCAGAGTTATCTGGGCGTAATTCCTGAGAAAACCACGTTGTCCGTGAGTTCGTGTTCGCACGTTCACACCCTACACTTCACCACGTGTCTGCATCACACGGCAGACGAAAATGCGTAACGTTACAGATCATAGATAGCGTTGACATGATTCACTTTCGATATTACGCGGATATTTTGGAAATATGTGATAGATATACATGAGATATATCATAGGATATTTTACGGATGTTTTGAGTATATTAGATATAATCTCAGTATATTCAGTAGGAGTTGCGAAGTTCAGTCGCTATATTCTAAGTTTATCTTGAGGATATATCAAAATGACATTCTATTGAGACGTTATATGAATGTTTTACGTATATTCGGTATGATCACAGTACATTACGTATGAGAGTATAATATTCGTACGATATCTGGTGCTGTCTGGGTATTAATTAATATTTTAATAAATTGTTTAAAATAATATTTACGTAACATTTATTTAATGTTTATGTAATAATTATTTTGCATTTAAAAAGTTGTTTAGAATAATATTTTTAAAAATATTTAAATTATGGTTGGAAAGCTTCACTAATTATGTAGTGTAAATCAAGTGTAAAGAAAAAGTAAATCTATGTAAAGAAAGAGTCACAAAAACGTATAAATAAAACCTCTGAGGCACAGATTGAAACATCGGAACATAAAAATAGTGGAGATTAAGATAACATTGCACTTATTGTTAATATGCCATATTGAAACAATATGGCATATTAACAATACTCAAAAATTATAAGAAATGACATTTATTTTTTATTTTTTTACGAACAGAACAAAAATAGATCTTTTCAAATTTCACATACTATTTCGCATATGTGAAAATCAGTAAAACATTGTAATACTTTATATTTATTTAGAAAAATATAAGTTAACTATACATGTTTCATCCTTCTGACAACATCTATTGAAATAATGTATATCCAAACATGTATGCGTTAACATGAAGTATTTATGGATCATCACGAAGCATGCGTACGATCTTCAACGTCAAGCAACATCGGGAGTGGTTGACACTTGGATGGGTGACCGTTTTTTCAGGCGTAGAAATTAAATATGTTCTAACAGGTACTGTGACTTGGCTGAAACATGTATAGTCTTCTCCGCTTTACAAAATTATCGTAGAAATTTATTAGATTGATGAGGTTACGTTCAATTTATAAAATTATTTAATAATGCAATCAATTTTTTGCTTTTGTTGTAAATATGTTTAGTAAATATTTAAAAAATTATTTACCAAATGTTAAAAAAATATTGTTCAAACATAAAAAAAAAACGTTTTTTAATTTAAAAAAGAGAACTTGTCTCATTATTTTTAACGTTTTTAGAAATGTTTTTTAAAATGTTTTTTAAATACTATTAAAAACACTTTTTAAATATTGTTTTGCTGATTGGGACATTACATATAACTACCATGTTATATTGCCGTTATAAAACGTGTTCACTGGGGTCCTAACAGTACAGGATATCCTATGGATATCCGTTTTATGTCCATTTCTTGTTCTGATGTCCATGGACCTTATGAAGATATCCATAGGATATACATTTGTGGACACTGAAGGGATATCCTAAAATGGACCACTTTGTATGTCCTTCTTCTTCTTCTTCTTTAGGACCCAATGGATTTCCGTCCCTACAGGGACGAAGTACCACGATTTAATGATTTTCAAGATTATAGTGTGAGGGCAACTACAGGCTTAAAGTGATGTTATCCAAGGAGTTTAAAATCTCTCTTCTACTCAATTTTTTCTTTTCAATTTATATTATCCTTGTTTCGACTTCTTTCGATTAATTTTTATTCTCTTTCCCTGGTATGCAATTTTATATCTCGGGTTTCTTGTTATTATTAATATTTTTTCTTTTTTTTCTGAGGGGATGAGAGGATTAAAGGATTTATGATTCTTCTAGGAGACTGTCAGGAAGGCTCCGTTTTATAACCCCTGAGTAGATCCCCTGACTAAAACTCAACAAATAATATATATTATTTATAAGCTTTAAATGACTAGAATTACCGTTTAGTTTGACATCTTCAGGCATATAGTTTAGCATGGATTTAGCAATCCCCTTTTTTCCGGGTTAGCCTAGCAGTTTAAACCTCTTCTTATTGTGATAACACTATTTCTTTACTTTAGCCTAAATAGGACTCATTCCTTGGTTGTATATTATTCTGTTTTTTTTCCTTGCTATGCAGATCTTAGCACAATTGGAAGTATTAATTTTGTATTAATTCATATTTCAGAATTAATTTCTTACTGTTTCTTACTACCCAGCTAACCATTTGCTGTCAAATTGTTAGCAAACTGCTAAAAATTTCTTGCGGAATCAGGCTGCCAAAACCATGGCCTACTGTGTCCTCGAATGCGCCCCAATTGCAAGCAAAAATTGTTATCAAATCTTGATATCAAATTGGGTGCAACACCAGAGCAGATCTGTCACTAGCAATACAATGACAAATTCACGCAGCAAATTGAGAACAGATGTTGCAACGTAAACTCACAGCAGATTTGCGCCAAATATGCAACAGATCTGTATTCATAAATGATGACAGATTGGCGACAGATTTATCGAATCTTTTCATTTCTTCTTTCATCACAGTTATAATTTTATTTGAGAATCGATGTAAGCAATCTCCTGGGAAGATTTATTAATTCAGGAGTAGAAACAGATTAAATAATTTACCCAACCCTCTCCTTAACATTTAATATTTCTTATAGAGGGGCCTCTAAATTTCTTTGTAGTTAAATCTCACTCCAAAAAAATGAAAATACTACCAGTTTTGTATCATAAAAGTATAATGTGGCGGTCCTCCTTCACATCCTCCGCAGGTGCAGCGAAGGAAGATAATTTTTGCTTACCTTAGTCGCGCTGCGAGTGGTCTTTATGTAGCGAGTTGACTGCATTTTACTCCCGAGAAAGTAAGCCGCCTATCGACGGTGCCGCACTTTTTATTGCCAATTTGACATTTCGACAGATCTGCTGCATTTCTGGTATCAATCTGTCGCGTACTTTGACACACAAATGTTGTTGCATTTCTACAAGCAATTTGCTGACATTGTTTGCACTTTGGTGTTTGTCGTCAATCTGTTATCAATACTTTCAATAAATCTGCTCGCAGTTCATTATTATTTTGTCATGTATTCTGATGACAGACGTTGCTAAATATTTGCTGAATATCTGCTAATAGTGTTTGCAATGACAAGAAATGTTTCTCATTTGTCGCCTTTTTGGCAACAGAATTTGTTGCCAACATTTGTCACAGCAGAAATGGTTATAGGGGTACATGTTTAATTTGTATGACTTGATTTCAAAATTATATTTATTTATATTTTTTTAGGGGGGAGGGGGAAATTAATATTCCATTAAAACGTAAGATCAGAGTGAGGTCATTTACCTAGTTTTTTTTCGAATTTTATTTATTACAGTTTCACGGATAAAATACATTTTTTTTAAACCCCTTAACACTGAAGGAAACATTCCATTAGCGTATATCTTTTAAATTTTTAATTTACTATTTTTGATAAACTTAGTTAAAGATTTAGCTATTTTAATATTTAAGATTGATGTAACATATTCCGTTGAGAAAGGGGTAAGGCATTTATTTCTTAATAGTTCTTGGAATAGAACCTTTCTTTCATTTTCTAGATTGGGACAGGCCCACAACAGATGGTTTATATCTTGTATATCCTCTCCACATTGACATTCAGGAAAGTTACTTAAACCTATTTTATTTTTAATTTCATTAGTATAAGAATAACCCGTTATTAGACGAGTGAGAGAGCACGAATCATTTCTGTTTAAATGGAATTTCTTTACTAAGTCTATTGTTATATGGGAAAAATTATTCATGTAATATAAGCCGGTGCCAATATTAATTTTTTTAATATATTCTTCGTCTAATTTCTTATAGTTTGGATTCAAAAAGGACAAAATATCCTTAAAGGAGTAAGAATTTTCAATGGGGGATCCTATTAATGCTGCATCTTTAGCAGCGTTATTTACTTCTTCATTATGTATGCCTTTATGGGCCGGGCACCAAGTAAATTTTATTGAGACTCCTTGGTCGATTGTCTCTGAAATTTTATACTTAAGGTCTTCCATTAAAGGATTTAGTTTTTTATAAAGGTTGTTATTATCCAACGAAGAAGCAGCGAGGACATCTAAATTACTCATTGAATCCGTGCAAATATTAATGTAATTCCATTTATTCAGTAAACTAATTTCCATAGCTTTAATCAAGGCCATTGTTTCCGCGGTAAAAGAACTCGTAAGATTGTTTAATTTATATTTAAATTGTTTCTTTAACAGAGGAACCCAAACTGCGCATCCCGCCAGGGAAGTTGAATCGTTCACCGGAATTTTAGAACAATCCGTAAATAAAGACACTTCGTTTTCATTTACTCTTCCTAAAGCTATTAGATTATTGAAGGCTCGGTTGGGGTCCCCACAATTTAGAGCTAGAGTTCTTGTTTTATAATCAATAGTAAAATCTCTAGAAGGAGGATGTATTGGATAAAAGATCCGAGGGTGACAGCACCATTTAAAGAGAGATTTTTCATGTGATCGAATGATAGGTCATCTTGAGATTTTATAAGGTATGTTTCTTTAGCTATATTTCTGGTCTTTGATAGAGTAGATAAATTTTTTATTTTATTTATTATTTTATTTTTATTTAGTTGTATAGATTTACAGATATATTTATCGATTTTGAAGGAAATTCTTCTTATAAGGCTTTTTTGATTGGAAAATTTCCAACAAATTCTATTAGGAGTAGATTTAGGCAAACCCAAGGCCGTTTTATAAGCGATGCATAACAGTCTATCCAATGTTTTCAAATATGAATCAGCTGCACTCGAGAACCACATGATTCCCCACTCAATTTGACTTCCTATTGTTGAATTTATGAATTTCAAACTAAAAACTGGATTCAATCCGTGGAAAAAGTTTGCTATCCATTTTAATATATTCAAATAACACTTAGTTTTTTGTTTAATATATTTTATGTGATTGGTCCATCTCAATCCAGAATCAAGGATCACACCTAGGTATTTAATTTCCGATTTAGCCTGTATGGTATTGTGGTTTATAACTAATTCCAAGTTATTCATGACCCGTTTCTTCCTATGAAACATTATATATTGAGTTTTTGGAATCGACAATTTTAGATTTTTTGATTCTAACCATATTTTAATACGCAATAGGGCCTCCTCTAAGGAATCTTTTATTATGTTTTCATTATTGCTTCAACACAAAACAGCTATGTCGTCTGCAAATTGGATAATTTGGCAATTATACGACACATGAAATAAAATTTCCTTCAAATAGATGTTAAACAAAATTGGACTGAGTACGGACCCCTGAAGAAGTCCCTTCTGAATTTCTCTATTTCCCGCCCAAAGGCCTGCTTCAAAAAATTTAGCCGATCTTGGACTTATCGAATTTTTTATCAAAGCCTTAAAACCTGTTGAGATTTGGAGATTGTTTATTATGTTAAATAGTATTTGTGGATTAACATTGTCATATGCAGCTTCGATATCTAAGAAAAGAGCGCCTGTTAATTGTCCTCTCACAAAAGTTCTATAAATTTCCAAATTAATTAACGTTAAGCAATCATCACATGATCTTCCTCTACGGAAGCCATATTGAGAGTTAGGGAGGATTAAATTCTTTTCTATGTATCTTTCAAACCTTTTCAATATTAGTTTCTCTATTATTTATTTTAAGAACACTTGATGCTAACGAGATGGCTCTATAACCATGTTTATTAGGTTTAGGTATGAGTATGATATAGATATTTTTCCATACTTCCGGGAATGATTCATCGTAAATAATTTTGTTAAAGGCTTCCAGCAAAATCTTTAGAGCTTTATATGGTAAGGCTTTAAGAATATAATTATTTATATTTTCGGGACCCGACTTCCGTTTCCGGGCCAGAGTGAGTTAGACGTGTGTAGTTGCAGGCAGTGAGTTGAGTGTATTAAGAAGTGTTAGAAAGCGTAGGAGAGGGTAGGATAGTCGGGTGGGAGTGAAAGAGAGCGATAGAGAGTGTGTGGGTGGATAGGTGAGTAGAGAAAGAGAGGATAAGAGTGATTTTACGTATTAATTAGGTGTCACGGGGAATAACAGAGTTAAAGCAGGGAATAGGCAGAGAGAAGACGTGCGTACGTGAGAGTGGGGGAGCAGGAGCGCCGCATAGTGACAGAGTAGGGAGGTAATATAGAGTTAAGGCGGGTTCAGTAGACGCGACAAACATGACGGATAGAGGCAGAAGCGACAGTTGCACTTCGATTGATAGCATTAGAGGTAGCAAGAGAGTAGCTAGATCGCCGGCGGGAGAGGACAGAGAGAAATGGGATAAGAAATTAAGAGATTGGAAAGAGGAGATCGTTAGTAGCTTAAAGATGGTTAAATTAGAGATGAAGAAAGAACTGAAGGAGATTATGGAGGAGCAGGGGAGAAAGATGAGAGAGGAGATAAATGCGTTGAAAAAGGAAATTAACGAATTTAAGGAGAGAGAATATAGATGGGAAAGAGAAAGAAAAGAGTTAGTGGTGGCGCAGGAAGAGTTAAAGAGAAAGATAGAGAGAATAGAAATAGGAGGAGATAACGCAGTTGGAAAAAAGGTAAAAGAGATAGAGAGGAGGTTAGGGAGGAAAGGGAGGACAGAAGGAAGAATCTATTAATTAAAAGTGTAGAGGTCAAGGAAGGGAATAGGCGGTGGAGAAGGTGCTCAGGGAGATAGGAGCAGAGGTGACTGTGAAGGGAGTTAGGAGAATAGGAGAGGGAAACAAAAAAGGGAGAGAGATGATATGGGTGAAGTTAGAGAGTGAGGCACAGAGGAAAGAAGTGTGGAGTAGGAAAAAGACGCTGAAAGGTAGGGAAGAAGAATTATGGAAGATTGGACTTGGAAGGAGAGGAGGATGAGATGGAGGTTAGAAAAAATAGCAAGAGTAGAAGAGGAAAAAAGAAATAGGGTATGGTTAGGATATGGAAGGATCAGGATAGGGGATTATTGGTGGAAGTGGGATGAAGAAGAGGAAGTCTTGAGGAATAAGAAAGGAGAGTTGAGGATAGAGGAAGGGGGGAAGGGAATGTAGGAAGATTGTGAAGGGTAAGTCAAGAGAGGAGGAGTCGAGAGAAGTGAGGGTTTTGAAGATAGCTTTTTGGAATGTGGCAGGGCTGGGGAATAAAGATAAAGATTTTTGGGATAATTTGAAAGAATGGGATGTAATGTTTTTATCAGAGACATGGGCGGACGCAAGGGGTTGGGAAAAGATAAGAGACAGGGTACCAAAGGGTTATGAGTGGGGAGTACAGAAGGCTAGTAGAAGAAATAGAAAAGGTAGAGCGATGAGGGGAATGGTGGTAGGAATAAGAAAGGAGCTAAGTGATAGAGGAAGTAAAATAGTTGAATTAGGAGAAGGGTTATTGTCGGTGGGAATTAAGATAAGAAAGAAAAGTTGGAGGATAGTAGGGGTGTATATAAAGGAGGAAGGTAGGGAAGGAGCTATGCAGATACTGAGACAGATGATGGAATCAAAGGATGGAGAAACGAAAGTGATTATTGGGAGAGATTTCAACGCAAGAACCGGTAGAGAAGGAGGAGGTTGGGGGGAGAATTTGGATGGTGAAGATGGGGAAGAGCAGACTAGGAGAATGTCCAAAGATAGTAAGGTAGATAAAGAAGGAAGAAAGCTAATAGAATTGATAGGTGAATGTGGATGGGAAATGTTAAATGGAAGGATGGTAGGAGATGAGGAAGGGGAGTATACGTATGTGGGAGCTAGGGGAAGCACTGTGATATACTATATATTAGTAGATAGAGAGGCGAAAGATAGAATAGAAAAGATGAGGGTAATAGATAAGGTAGAGTCGGATCATTTTCCAGTAGTGGCAGAGGTGAGGAGTGAGGTGAGAGGGGTAAATATAAGGAGGAGAGGTAGGGAGATAAGGGGAGTCTGGGATGAAGAGGAAAAGGAATTGTTCAGAGGAGTTTTGGAGGGAGAGATAGAGGAAGAATATGAACAGGAGGTAAATGAGGAGTGGGATAGGATGCGGAGTAAAATTAAGGATCCAATGGGGAAGACGGAGAGAGAGAGAAGGAAAGGCAAGAAGGTAGAAAGAGGCTGGTGGGACGAAGAATGTAGGGGAGTGAAGAGACAGGTGAGGAGGGAATTAAGGAGGTGGAGAAAAGGATTAGAGGATAGGAGTAAATATATAGGGCTGAAAAGAGATTATAAAGTTTTATGTGAGAGGAAGAAAGAGGAGGATAGAATTAGTTGATGATAGGTTAACTTCATTAGTTAATCATTACGTCATGTTTTGTCCTTCGGCCCTTACTAGAATAAACTGCTTATGAAGGTAGTGGAGGTATCCGTCACTGAGAAAAGGATAACTGTCGTTAAGATGAGGTTCTATCTCTTTTTAATGCAGAATAGTGGGGAATCATAGCAACCAATAACGGTGTCAAAGCGTGTTGTCATAGGTTGGGTTCAGGGAGACACGCTATTAGCGCTAAAAGTATCATTCTATCCTTGTTGCTCAATGAATGTCGAAGAAAGGGGAGCATCCCAGATGCGCACAGTAATAAACGGACACAGCAGGCTGAATGAAACGGACACAGACCAAATGCGCACAGACCAAATGCGCACGGACCAGATGTACACGGACCAAATGCGCACGGACGAAATGCGCACGGACCAAATGCGCACAGACCAAACGGACACAGTAACCAACAAACTTACCACATAACTCCAACCGTCTCGCTTCGACGTCGGCACGCCGCCGGCGCCACGATAATTCTCTTCACCCTGACCCCTCTTCTTCCTGGTCTGGAGATCTCGAGCCAAAGAGAGAGAGAAAGAGAGAGAGAGAGAGAAAGAGAGACATTCCAACCCCAACACGCGGGACGTTGAAGAAGGGTAGTGCAGTGGGGGAAGAGATGGGAGGAGGGAACGCGGAGAAGAGTGGAGAGGGGGAGGGAAGGCGGAAGAAGTGTGGAGAAGGGTGGAAAGAAAATTGGAGGAGAGGGAGAAGAAAAGGAGGGAGAGAGGGAGAAGGAGAGGTTAAAGCTAGTAGAGAAGAGAATGAGGAACGTCTTGCGGAAGGGAGTGGAGGGAGAGGATGCGGAGGAGAGGGAGGAGTATTATGAGAAAAGAATTAGGGAGAGTAGTGGAGGTGGGTAAAATAATGGAGAGAATCGGGGATGGAGGAGTAGTGGTGTTTGTAGAAATGAGGAGGTTGATAGACAGAGAGGAGTTATTAGGTAGAAGGGTAGAAGTGAGGAGGAAGTGGGGCATAGGGATAGATGAGGATTTAACGTGGAAGAAGAAAACAATAAGGTGGAGAATGTTGGAGTTGGGTTTTCGGGCACCTCTACCGACGGGGTGGGTGCGGGAGGAGGGGGCCTTGCCCCCCCTCCTCCCGTGTGTGTGTGTGCGCGCGCGCGCGTGCAAACCATTCTCTGCACCACGTAGGTTGCGACTGTGCGCATTTGGTCCGTGCGCATTTGATCCGTGTGCATCTGGTCCGTGCGCATTTGGTCCGTGCGCATTTGGTTTGTGTCCGTTTCATTCAGCCTGCTGTATCCGTTTATTACTGTGCGCATCTGGGACTCACTCGAAGAAAGATAGAGCACGCTCACAGCGCCAAAAGCGTGCTCTTTGAACCCAACCATAGTATGCGTGTTATCAATGCGAGCTTCATGTGAAATCGGATAATCAAAACGGATATTTTGGGATTAGTGAATCTAACGTGTGAATAATTTTATTTAAACAATTGAAACAATGGTGTTGAGTTCCTGCGTATGCAAAGTAGAATATGAAAAGGACCTTCCTCGCTGATGGAAATATTTTATTGAAAATCTCTTTCAACCCAGATAACACAGTGTCTTCTTAAAGAATTCATAAAGTAGTCTTCCTTTCTGAACAGTAATTCCTAAGGAATTCATAGAAGAATACTTTAAGAATAACGTAGGAAGTTACATGCACCATGGTTCGAATTCCTCAGGACTTCTTAAAGTATTCATATAGAATTACTTGTTGGAATTCCTCAGAACTTCTTAAAGTATTAGGACTCCAAGTAGATATCTCAAACACAATTAAAAAATTTATTTTCAAGATTTCTGATAAATGTTCCAATTTTTATAATATTGGGACGTTTTTCAGAAAAATTTAAAAAATAAAAAATTTTGATTAATGTAATTTTGTAAGAGAAAGATTATACCATGTTTCAGCCAAGCCATAGTCGTACCTGTTAAAGCATGTTTAATTTCTGTACCTGAAAAAACGGTTACCCATCCAAGTGTTAACCATCGCCAATGTTGCTTGACTTCAAAGACCGTACGCATCCTAACGCCCCGTGATCCATAAACACTTCTTGTTTATGCATACATTTGTTATAAATTATTACAATAGATGTTGTCAGAAGGATGAAACATATGTATAATTAACACAAACGAGGATAAATGTTGCATCATGCACATCATGCGTGAAACGGAACGCGACACTCTGTCGTTGCAGATCAGCACGCTCTTAAGTTGTGTATTAATTGTTTTGTTAATTCTATATAGCACATTTCGTGTATAAAAGTATAAATTAGCATTTATTAAGCAATATATAATTATACAAATGTAATTGAGATTATCCAAACACTCGAGTAATTTCTGATAAATACTCAAAGTATTCCAAATAATAAATCGCGAGATATTCATTGCAATGAACTCTTAAGGAATACTTCAATGTGAACTCATTGTGGCTAATTCCTCAAGAACTCTTTATGTATTCATTTTTCTACTTCTCCAAGTATTCATTAAAATAACTTCTTTAGGAATTTCTGTTCTTCCCTGTGTTATCTGGGAATTGACACATTTCATTGGAATTTATTAAATTCATTAAAATTCATTAAAACTCATTTATAAAATTCATTAAAATGCATTAAAATTCATTAAAATTCATTAAAACTCATTTATAAAATTCATTAAAATGCATTAAAACTCATTTAATTCATTAAAATTTTATAATATTCATTAAAGGGCATAGCGGAATAAACAGGTGAAATCTGCCTCCGTACTAATCGAGCTCAAATTGATATCATTAGTTGGCAGCTTTGAGAAGTAAAACTTCCCCCAAAATTAGCTACAAAATTGCATTTTTTGGGGAGTTATGGAGGGGGAAAGAAAAATAAAGAAAGGGGACTCACTTTAAAAAAGCACACCGATGGTAAATAATGTGAGAGGCGAGGGAACTCACATTAAAAAAGCACCCCGATGATAAATAAGGTGAGAGGCAAGGGGACTTACTTTAAAAAAGCACCCCGATGATAGATAATGTGAGAAGCGAGAGGACTCACTTTAAAAAAGCACCTCGATGATAGATAATGTGAGTGGCGAGGGGACTCACTTTAAAAAAGCACACCGATGGTAAATAATGTGAGAGGCAAGGCGGGGCACGGTGACGCGGTGTGAATTATTATTTTTAACCATGTTCCACCACTCCGATTGATTTGAAAAAAATATGTGTTAAAGAAGAAAATCTAGAGATGTTTTTGTGAAAATATAAAAGTGGTATCTCAGAACTATCACCCTCAAAAAATTCATAAAAAATTCAAAAATTTTTTATCTGGTTTTTTTAACCACAAAAATTACTTAAAATTTTCTTAAATTTGTCTAAACAATGTTTACAACATATATTTTTTTTATTAAAATCGGTCCAACCATTTTCGAAAAAACCACTTTTTTTATTTTTCTTCCCCCCTCCATAACTCCCCCAAAAATGGAATTTCGTAGCTAATATTTGGGGAAGTTTTACATCTCAAGGGTGCCAACTAATAATATCAATTTGAGCTCGATTAGTGCGGGGGCAGATTTCATCTGCTTATTCCGCTATGCCCTTTACTTTATTGTTATGTAACAAAAAAATAAATTATATGAATTTTAATGAATCTTAAAGAAACCTTAATTAATTTCAATTAAATTTAACGAATCTTACAGAATCTTAGTGAAAAGGGGTTAATTGAGAGAGATTTTCAGTAAAAATTTCAGTAATATATTTCCATCAGAATTATCCTTTTCTCAGTGACGGATACCCCCACCATGTTTTTCCACCTCATAAGCAGTCTATTCCATAGACCTTATAGATATGGACCGGCAATTACCTACAGTTTGTGTATAAAAAACGGTGTCCAGAAAAGGTGCGAGAAAGAAACAGACTTTTTAATACTTCTTTCTCTAAAGTTACCGGAAATAACTATCGCGCATGTCAGCGCAACATATGCATACATACATACATATGTATATACATATACTATATGCCACACACACACACACACACACACACACACACACACACACACACACACACACACACACACACACACACACACACA